>NC_088351.1:7175000-7475000 GCF_036884655.1 Musa acuminata AAA Group
CGCTGTGGATTTCGATCGCTGCAAGTGAATCGATTAATCCGGTTGGTGGCCTCGATGAAGGTTGCCGAAATCGGGGTCGAACGACTACGCCCAGTTCGCGACGACTTGGATCCAAGGCCACACCGACGACGCGGACGCCGCGCTTCGGATGCCGGTGGTGTTCGGGGAGTTCGGCGTGTCGTCATCGAAGGCCGGCAGGTCGAACTCGACGCAGCGGAACACGTTCATCGCCGCCGTGTACGCGGCGATGCTGAACTCGACGAAGAGGGGAGGGAGCGGCGGCGGGTGCCTGCTGTGGCAAGTGTTCCCGGAGGGGACGGAGTACATGGACGACGGCTACGCCGTGGTGCTGACCAAGGCGCCCAACACATCCAACATCCTCGCGCTGCAGTCCAAGAGAATGCAGATCTTTAACTCCAGGTGTTCTTGGAGGTGCCACTGGAGCTGCAAGAAGAAGAACCGTACTACAGATCATGACGCTCGCCTTCCCCGTGACGAACTCTGATGAGACCTCACATCTCGTATTGGCTCTACTGCAAAGGAGTCCGATGGGAAAGAAGCATAGCGTGTTACATATGATGGGGTTGACAAGGAAAAATCAAGTAAAATAATACTAATTATGATTGCCATCAATTTAAAATATTTAAATTTTGATCAAAATACCCTCAATAATTATAATTATAATTAGTAAAATATTACTAATTATATATTTTTTTATTTTGATCAAAATACCCTCAATAAAATTATAAGGAGATGATAATTATACTTGCATTCTATTTTTAGAATATCTAATATTGTAGTACTAAAATATTTAAAATTTTTTGACAATGACTATTTATTATTGGCATAACTAATATAAAACTATTCACAATATATCGATCGATATTTACTAATTCAAACATGAATTTATACATATATCATAATTTGCTTATGCGAAAATATTGTTATCTATTATCGACCTTCTCGTTATTCGTCAATCTTTTTTTAGTATAATTTTCTTCTTTTACTTTGTCTTTCTTTATTGTCTCTTCTATTCTTTCTTGTTTTGTTCTTTCTCCTTCTTATCTCTTTTATCTTCTGTTTATTTTCTTTTTCATTTAAAATATATAGAAGTCATATCAAACCAACTATAAAACCGAAAAGAGTCCGATACTAAAGTCGCATTCCTTCGTTTGTGGAATGCTTTTATGTAAACTAAATGGTGGTAAAATCTGGTGTCACTTTCTTTTTCTGTTCACAGCAAGATGATGCAGCAGTGATGGTCAATACAAGCTTTACCTCATACACGAAGAAGTCAGCTGTTCCTCATGTAAGACGAGAGCAAGTGGACTCTCCATTCATGTTCTTCTCCTCCTCGCATGCCACAAAAGTCCACCATGAACTGTTTGTCAAACGCAGGATGATCGAACCAGCCAAAAGCTACCTCAGCAGCATCGTCTGAGCCGATGCTTGGTTTGGTTGGGGAGGTGTTTTCGAGATGTATCAGTCTGTCACAAAAGAGATCCATCACTGAATGGGTGTTCGATCAATCGGGGAGTTGGTCAAACTGTTCTATCAATCCTGGATTCACGGATGAAGTCTATCCATCCATCCATTGCCTCTTCCAAGTCACTACTAGCTTTGCCTACAAGACTGTAATTACTGTCTTGTCCTTGCTTTATCACTGCAGTTTATCTTTGATGATGTATGTATGGCTTTATGCTTTTTGAGTAAAATATTTTCCTTTTAGGTTTTTCAAAATTCCTAAAACACCACTCACTACAATATTTTTGTTTTAAAAATACTATGATATAAAAAATATTATATAGTATTTTTAAAATAAAATTCTATGTACGATTTTTTTAAAAAATATTATATAATATTTTTAAAAGATTATATAGTATTTTATGGATAAAAATAGTTGATGGAAAAAAATTTTGGAATTGAGCGAAAAAAATGATAGTTTTTTTAAGAGATATTTTTGAAATATTAGAAATAAGAGGTGATGGTTTAAAATTTTTTAAAAGGGATACCATATGAGAAAAAACTAAAAAAATATTTTTCCGGACAATCGCTCTCTCTCTTCAATTTGGGACTCTAAAGTCATTTCTGCAAATGGTGGGGCGATTACGGGTAATCAACACGTGTCGACCGCGTACGGTGACGTCATCCGTATGGGTTTCCCGCTCCTTACGACGTTTTGAATTATATCCCGCGCCCTCTTCGCCGGGAACGGATGCCACATGAGGGCCCCACGCGGCCCGCCTATTGCGTAATTACTACGACCACCTATTTGCCAACCCATCGCCCTGACGCGCTTCGGAAGTAAAATCTTCAAGTACCCCCCCTCTGATGAGCGCCACCTGTACCTTTATTTGATCTCTGCCGTTCATTCAGCGAACAGAGCCGATAATCGCAGACCGACCCGTCTTTTGAGATGATCAGGACCGTGGAAGACAAGGGCGGTTTCGTCATTTAGGACACTAATTATCGAGATGGAGACAACCCTGGCGCTTTGATAAGGGAGTATGTGTTGGGAGCCTTCACTGCTCTCCTTCTTGACGGATACTGCAGGTTTCCTCGAGGTGGCTCCTTTGATCCCTTCCCCAGCCTTCCGATCGTTGGATCCGACGGTGGATCTGCCGTGATAGGAAGGTCCAGAGTTTCCAGCGCGGAAGCTCCACATCTGAGGTAAAGATCGTCTATTTCTTTGTCTCTCCGCTTAATCATCGGTTGTTCGTCGATAGTGGTTTGTAATACCCTTCTTTTCCTTCAAATTTTCCTTCTTTTGTTGAGAATGGTGTAAGTTTTTCTCTTCTTTCAAGCCTCTGGTATATGATCTGCTCGGTCACCAGGACGTCAGTAGTTTTGGTGAGAATGGAGCATACTCAAAAGGGCAGAAAAGAAGAACTTATCATTATGTTTCCAAATTCCAACTTTTTTTAATGTATTTTATTATGTTGTAAATTGCTTAACCTTACATTAAACTCATCAGCTCGATGATCCTATGATTCATGTGAGTCGGAGATGGACATATGAACTCTTGATGCAGACCTGCATCTGTTAGCTAGTTTTTGGTCAAGAAGCATGTGAGGACATGCTTATAAAATGATGATTATAGATTTGTCTTCGCTAACAAAGATTAACACTGAACCTTGTAGTTGTAATTGTTCGACTTTTTCGGATCCCGCATTGACGGATTAATTAGTTTAATGAAAAAATTCTTTGTTAATAGTGTGAACAATGGTCTATTTGACTGTGAAATTAGTCTGAAAATAATAAAACATAGATATGCTTCCATAGCAAGTGGTCCAATGAAACGTGAGCCTTTACATAGTGCAGGTCGCTATTGAGATGTTGCACCTGTCCGAATGGGTGTATCACGTTGCCTTGCTCTGATGCATTTATTTTTCCTCGAGTTGACCAAGAATACATTTTCCCACCAAACAAATTGAGAACTTTGCCGAGTATTTGATCATGTCATCCAGTGAGATAGAAGTCTCTCTTTAAGCTTTTTGCTAACTGTGACCACTTTCTCTTTGTGGGTTCCATCAGCTTTTGACCTTTTT
The DNA here is from genome assembly GCF_036884655.1 of Musa acuminata AAA Group. Lineage (NCBI taxonomy): Eukaryota > Viridiplantae > Streptophyta > Magnoliopsida > Zingiberales > Musaceae > Musa > Musa acuminata. Next base: position 7,178,549 of record NC_088351.1, read on the forward strand.
GTTGCTTGTCGGGTTCATCTGCATGCCTGTTTCCGGTGCTGGAATCATTAACCGTTAGGTTCTGCTTCTACCAAGTGTAGTATAGCATCATGTTATTCTCTGTATCACCTCGTAGGAAAAAAAAATTGCTTCATGCTTCATTTTGTTTCCTTCTTTTTTCTTCCTTCGGTTGATTTTATTTTCCTTGGATCCTGTTTGAGAATTGAATCTTACTCATTTAAGGTCTGCGTTGGCAATTTGTTGTTTCTATAGCTATTCTTATTGCTATCCAGCTTAATCTTGCACATGCTGTTATCGGCACTAGATTTTGCTAATACAGTGATACGATATCTGTCAGTCCAACTTTTTGGTCTTGAAGAATGACAAACATTGAACTGTTGAGCCTTATGTTGTAAGTTTTAATCAGTACACTTAATTGTTTTGAATGTGAATTGGTGGATTCATCTTCTTTTCTATCTGTACATCCCTTCATGGTGCAAATCAATTTTAGACTCAAGTATCATTTAATTTATTTTTGGTTTAGTTCTGTTTTCAATCTGAGAAAATTCTTCTCCATGAAACCAGGCCACCAAATTTTATCAATCTTCATGCAAGATACTTAGAATCTTGTGTCGTATGGTAATTCTTTCAGTAAATTGATAGTCAATTTGGTTCACTGTCTCTAACAGTATTATTATCAGTAAATAGGTTACTGTTTGTGTTCATTTTAGCATCTTTAACTGTTCATTTGACATATCAGTATAGGAAACAATTCAAACTAGGACAATTACTAAATCCGCATATTATATTGATAATTGATGCCTCTTGCATTAAATTTATGTTAATGAATAGATATACCTGCAATATAATTCATATTCTGCTCTTTTTTTTTTAAAGTATTTGTTCTCGATGGATATAACTTCTCAATTATTGACAGGGCCCCAATTCTGAACTACAAGCTTTCTGCAGTGTAGTACAGTTGGTAAAAAAATGAAGCGGATGGTATCCAGAAAATCCCACTCATGGTGGTGGGATAGTCATATCAGCCGCAAGAACTCAAAATGGCTTGAAGAAAATCTTGAAAGTAAGAATGTAAAATCTAGCTATTAATGTCTTTTTTAATATATTTGTATATGGTAGTTAATTGTAGACCGGATCTCTCCCATTTACTCATCAGTGCAACCTGGATTCTATCAGCTCTGATGTGTCATGGCAAGACCCTTTAATTTGATAAACATGAGTGCAGTTGTTTGTTCTTTCATGAGTAGAACATTTTAATTGGTTTAATCATCCGTCCATGCAGAGATGGATCAAAGTGTCAAACAAATGCTGAAATTAATAGAAGAGGAAGGAGAATCTTTTGCAAAGAAAGCTGAGGTGTATTATCAAAGGCGGCCTGAGCTGATATCCCTAGTTGAGGATTTCTACCGCATGTATCGTGCGCTCGCTGAGCGTTATGACCAAGTGACTGGAGATCTTCGCAAGAATATTCGGTCAGAGCTCAGATCTCAAGTTTCAGGCAGTGGATCTGATCATGTTTCAGATCCACCTTCTCCTTCGTCCATTCACTCATTGGAAGTCACACCTGAGTCAAAGCCACAACCACCCAAGCCAAGTCCAAGGGCTGCTGGCTTTGATTTCTTCCTCGGCTCTGGTGGCAGTTCTGACCTGTCCAGGAAGGGAAGTGATGGTTCGTATTCATCCTCTTCGGAATGTGATTCAGAGTCTGAGTTTGATGATGGCAACGAGGTAAATGGTGATGGTATTTCCTCTAGGCTACAGCAGAAAATACATGAGCTAGAGGATGAGCTACGTGAGACGAGGGAGAAGGTCAAGAGACAGGGAGAGAAAATTTGCCATGATCACTGTAATTCCAAAATCTTGTCACTAGAGGAAGAACTTTCAACTGCTAATGAGAAACTTCACAGTGCAGAAACTGAGATCATGGTCCTTAAAAGCAAGCTTGAGGAGACTAATATTTCTTTGGAAACAATGGAGACAGAGCTCAGATCAGAAAAGGAGAAGGTTTTGAACTTGGATGAACATGTTGCCATGCTGCAGAATGCAGTATTAGCTTATAAGTATGAGATTCTGGTCCTAAAGGAAGCAACAGAGGTTACTACTAAGCAGTTCCAGACTGAGTTATTAAATCGTGATATTCAAATCGCAGAGTGCAAAACTGAACTAGTAAATTCGAAGGAGAAGTTTTTGCAGCAGAAGTCCAGCCTTGAAGCTGGAATTGCATACCTTGAAGATGTAAACATGGAACTAAAAGAAGAAACAGAGAAAATGTTGCTGGAGAAGTTGTCACTGGAGAGTCATCTCTCTGAGCTGCAAGTTGTGATTCAAGAACTGCAAGTCTCAACTTCAAGTTCTATTGAAAATGTTTCGAGGGAGAAGTTGGCACTTGAAGCTGAAGTACTTGCTCTTTCTCAGTCCAATGCCTCGCTGGAGGGTAAGATTAACATTCTGGATGATCAGATAAGGCAGCTCGATGCTGACAGGATTCAAGCATGTGAGGAGAGTGGGAAGCACATCACCGAGCTAAATAAGAAATTAGATGCTCTAAAACTTCGGGTCGACATGCTCACAGCTGAGAAAGACCAGCTTACTGCGAAGGTGGATTCTCTTACCAACGATGTTAGGTCGCGTGACGGTCAAATCATCCAGATGGATGAGCACCTGCATCGGTTTCAATTAGAAAATGCGAAACTGATCATCGAATTGGAGGAAGGTAGAAAAGCTAGTTTGGATCTGAAGTCACGAATGAAAGACCTCGAAGAGGAAGTGGACAAGCAGAAGGTTGTGATATCTGATGGTGCCGAGGGCAAGAGGGAAGCAATAAGACAGCTCTGCTTCTCGCTAGAGCATTACAGGGACGGCTATCATCAACTCCGGCAGTTGCTCCAGTGTCACAGGCGATCGCCCATCGCTGCAAGTTGATCATCTTTTCTTGGGTAACAGTCTTTAGCATTTGTGTTTGTCTCCATGGACCTGCTGCTATTTCTGAACTCTGTTGTAATGTGTTGCTATGTCAATGTTTTAGGTCGTCATATGGTGTAAAAGACTGTCTGAATCTGATGTTCTTCAGTCTTTATACATTTATCTATAGTGATCTCCATATAATCTTGTTAGTGGTTGACTGGCAATGATGATGGAGATCTGCTTGAGGGTGGAGTTATTGTGGACTTATTTGTTTGTGGTATCTCAGCTTCCTATTTTATTGATGCCAATGAGATAATTTTTGTTACCATTCCTAAGCATGTTCCAAATTTGGTATGCTACTGACTCAAACTGGTTCTCGATGTTCGAAATTGAATTGTCGGATCTGATTCGTGCTAATTCAATTCAAAACACTATTGAACTATCGATCCAGTTTGATTCTAATTCAAATTGATCTGTTGATTTGAGATTGCTTCAAGCCTAGAAATATTATCGTACCAATGAACCTTGCTATTATCCCCAAGTACGTATGAAGTAAATACATTACCCACTCTCCCTCCTCCCCCCATTCTGCCTCTTCCCCCCATTCTCCCTCCTCCCCCCTTCCCACCACCCATGATTGTGCAACGTTGCCACCTCCGTCCCTTGCTACCGCCGTGAAGAGGCGAGACCCCGTGAGTGGGGCTAGAGGTCTCTCCGTTTTCGATCAGTGAGAAAGATAAAGTGACAGAGGGCGGCGCAGGCAGGGAGCTCCCCGTCTTCGCCAGGATAGGGAGCGATGGTCGATCGCAACGAAGGAGGAGAGCAGTGATCGATAGCGAGAAAGGGGGACAACGGTAACCTTGCTAAGGGAGGGCGAAAAGGATATCGGTCGAGGAGGGATGCTTCACAGAGGTGACAGGGAAGGGAGGGAGGAGGAGGGAGAAGGGAGGGGAAGAGGGGATGTCGGGGAGGAGGCGTGGCTCACCATGGAAGCAGGGGGATGGCGGTGGCAGGGTCGGTGATTGTTGATGGAGGGCCAAGATATTTTCATCAAATTGACGAAAAAAGAAAAATCCGTGTATAAGAATAAATTAAGAGAGGGTTTTATAGGTAAAATGTCCAACTTAAAATGAAATTAAAGAATATTTTCGCTGGAATTCTTTCTCGGAACTAACAAAATCGCAACACTGAATGAATGAGATACTGGAAAGAAATGGCGGGTCGCGAGAAACTGCGAGGGCTCACACCAGCGTTGGATTCATTCTAGCTGTTGGATCCACAGGCTCCTCCTTCATCCACCGTTGAGAGTAAATTTGTTCGCATGTACCTCCGATCTGAACCCGACCCAAAACCTCTTACCGACTCGGTCTTCGTGAAAGAATCTCCGCACCCTCGCTCTCCTCGTTATCGGCCTCATCTCTGTGTGACGATCTTAGCTGACCAACGCGGGGAACTCGCCGCCAAGAACAACTTCATGGCCTCCGAAATGAGCAAGTAATCTGTGATGCATTGTTCTCTTGTCTGGAACTTCTGTCCCAATCGCTTGTAGATTTCGTTTTAGTTTTCTGCATCAAGATTAGGGTTCTTGAGATTTCACTTATGTCTGCTGAATTGAAGCTTTGGATGTAACTTAGGTTCTTTTCATGACTCTGTAGCTCTCAAATTCGTCTTTTATTTAGTTGTTTTCTTTAATACCTCGTTGGGTGTGTTTCGGGTGCTTTACTTGAAAAGATCTTCTTTTGTTTCTGTGATTCTTGACGACGAGTTATTGCAATTTTCTAGCTGGATCGGGATCTTTTCGAACGGGTGAGGTTTCAAGAACTTAACTCTCTTATCTTAAAAATTTATTTAGGCAACCCTTTGCTCGCAACCAACGTTTCCGAAATTATTTAGCCGAAAAATTATTTTCAATCATTTGAAGATATCTTTTTAAGTTTCCATTGCAACAGGGTTAGTGTTCTTAAAATTGGATTTATTGTTTGCTGAATAAATCCCTTCGAGGGAGTTCAGCTCTTTCTATGATGTCGTAGTTTTCTTATTTTTTTGGGAATAATATTTGATTTATTGTCTGTTTTTCTAATATTTGATTTAATTGGGAATAATAGTTGATTTATTGTCATTTTTTGGGAATAATATTTGATTTTTTGGGATTTTTTCCAATTCTTCTTGTATAAAAATCTTTTTACCCTGTAATTTATAAAACCTAATGTTTTTAGATCTAAATCTTGTAATTTTCTACCTTGATTGCATTTCTGTTAAATGACTAAGGTTTTTGACTCATGCGTCCAACTTTTATAAATTTGTTTGCCCAATTATTTACTTGCTTTTTTTGATAGTCTAATGAAGTTTGTTGCTTCTTACTCTGCAGGTATTTGTCTTTTTTAGTAGGGATTAGTATGATTTTTTGCATATAACCCCTTTTTTTTGGGAAGATGGGTCGAAAGAAATCCCGGCCGATTAGGTCAGGAGGCATAGTATCTGTAAATGACGGCCCAAGTTGTCGTGAAGCGCCACATTTAGAAAATAATAATTTGTGCAAAGAAGTAGGTGCAGTTGATAATGGGGAACATTCTAACTGTAGCAAACCTATTTATATTGATGTAGATTGCAGCAGTTGGGGTTCTGCTGAGCATCTTGATATAGCTGAAGTGATTCTAAATGATGTTAAGTTTTCTGATGGAAAAATTGATTACGGATTGCTAAAAGATAGCTTCAATGAATTAAAATTTTCACTTCAGTTCCGCTTGTGCAATGTAAACGAAGGTAGCTTTAGATTGGGTCAGTGGCCTGTATTATCAGCTACTGATAGCATCTTTTTAGAGTTTCTTTTTGTAGAAGATCAAGGTAGAGAGCATGGAAAAAACTGTTCCATTACATTATCTGGTACATTTGATGGGCCCGATGAGAGTGTCTCAAGTCTTGTGCATCTAGTGTATCTGAAGTTCCTGGCGTTGCGGCTTATTTTTGTTGTTGAAGATTTTGTTGATGTTCCGGCACTTCGATTTAGGGTAGAAGTGTTGAAAAGTGCCTTTGATGCATGTGATTCCATTTTAGAAACTGTTAGGCAGCCATGGAGAAAGAGTATGATGAATGTCATGCATTGGTTACGCCCTGAAGTTACAACCTCAGAAGCTATATATGGAATAGAAGGTCCCTCTGTACAGGTGGATGAAGCTTCTAGTTATGGCCGAAGCAAGCATGCTCAGTTTGATATTGCTGACTTTTATGAAGCCATTAAGCCTTCAAGGTGAGTGCTAATAGTAACGTGAATCTATTAGTAATTTGCTGCATGTCCTTTTTCTTTTTATGCTCACGATTGACTGTTATTACATGTGGATCAAATTAGATCATGGTATCTTTTTAAAGCTTGTTTACCAATCAAATATTCAGGAATATGTGCTCAAGGAACTTCTTCCTAGGACGTTTTTGTAATTGTTACATTGATTGTGAGGCCTATGCAACTTAGAGTTGGATTTGGTAGTTCAAACACTAAGAAGCTTTATCTTCACCCTTTTACCTCAAGATGGAAGTTTGTTTTTAAGGGGTTTCAGTTTAATTTAACTACTTTATGGATATGTTTCTTTTGGCAGGGAGGAGCCTATGCTGGATGAAGAACTTCCTGACTTGCTCCCATGTCTAAGGCCCTACCAGCGCCGTGCTGCTTATTGGATGGTTCAGAGGGAGAAGGCAGCTAACATAATTTCAGGGGAGAAAGCACCAGATCAGCTATCTGCTCCATATTCTGTGCCTGTTAATTTTCTTGATAGGAGTTCCAGAATGTTCTACAATCCATTCAAGTAAGATTTCTTCAAATATGCTGAATTTGGTGCTAACTTTTCAATCGCTAATTAAATGGAAGAAGCAAAATCTGGTACTAACTTCCAGATCATGTACTGTGAATTAATGATTGAAATTTCGTACTGTATCAGATTTTTGAGGTTTGCTCGGGGTACGGTACTGTATACCGAGCTGCCAGGGTGTACCGAGTGATATACCTAATTTAGTCGTAAAATCCTCTGAAAATATCAAAAAATAAAAAAGAGTTAGGATAGAGTTTTTAAGTTAGAAATAAATATGATAATAGTATAAGTTTAGCAAAATCAATATAAATTTGGTAAGAATAGTATCATATATCTTTTTCGGACTTTGAGGAATAGCCTTGTGCAAAATTCGTATTTCGGTTCGTTACGAACTGTCCTTCTGTAAATATTGAAATATCTACAGAAAAATTATTTGAATTGTTAGATTATTTTATTACAATATAAACTTTAAATATTTGACCTATTAAGTGTCTAATATCGAATTAATCAATATTAAACACACTAATCATAAAATTAAATATCTTAATTACTTTCTAAATAAAGAAAGAGAATACATATATCTTGATTAGAAAGTTTTTCCTCTTAATCTTCCCAAATTAGCCTTGATTTAATTCACAAATCGTTGTTTTGTAGAGTTTACGAGAGCGCAAATGTGAGAAAAAAAGATTTTGAGATAGTTTAAGAGAGTATGAGAGTGAAATAGGGGAGAAGATGAATTTAAAAACCTATGAAAAAGGGCTACAACGGTCAATTTGACCGTTGAAGCACTGTTATCGATTGGTAACGATCAATTTCGATCGTTACCGAGCAATAATAGTCAAAATTTTGACCGTTACCGGCTGATATAACCCCCTATCGTTCGATACGGGGCGATGTTAAGCGTTCCACCCGGTAGCGGGCCGTCGCGTACCGGTACATATCGCCCGTACCTGGCAATATTATTCAAAACTCTAAACCTTGCTGTGAACATCTTATTTTGACGAGAAATGATCTTTTACCATAAGGTTTATGAGGGAGATCCTCTTTGGCTATCCATTAGAGGACCCATCAGGAACATATATGAACCTGACAAGTATTCTATAGTTTTGCTGTAAATTCTTAATTTTTTATAGTAAATGCTTCTAATGAGAGAGGTACATTCTTGTATGATAAGACAACTCTTCAAAAATTGAGAAGTGGCATTAGGTTAATTACATACAATATAAGGCTAAGATGAAAATAGTTATAGGAAAGGAAAGCAACCAATGTTGAAAAATCTTCAGGAGTCAAATTGGTAGCATGCTGGTGTATATATTGTCAAGTTGAGTTATATTTTTCTCTGGATCTCTGACATAAACTTAATTGTTATTGGAAACAGGCATCCTGATTTTCCTGTTGCGGTTATGGATTTGTATGCAGAATTATGTTGATAACTTCAGCTTTAGTTTCCTCATGTTTGATGTAAATTTCTATTGAACATCTATACATATTTAGATAGATTTGAAGTGAGAATCCTATGGTCATCTTATATGTACTTTAACTTGTGGCATTAAATTTCTATTTTCTTTTGTTACATAGCTAGTAGGATGATCTATTTTGCACAGGGCTTCTCTCCATAGCAGTTCTAGTGAGGATCAAAAGTATTAAGCTTGAGCTAAATGGAGCAATTTTACCATGCGCCAAGGCTCATGCTGTCACATAGCTACTGTTATGACAAATTATTATGAGTACTACAGTTGAAGCTGATATTTGAGGGTTGGCCTTGGTGCAACACTAAGGTTACTCATTTGCAAGTTGGAAGACTAGGGTTTGAATCATGAAAACAATGTCTCTATATTTTGAGGAACGACGGTATACATTGATTCTCCTCAAACCCCACAAGAGCCTTATACACTGGATATGCCTTTTTAGTTGAAGCTGATATTTGAAGAACAAGGGTGACTTGCAGGAAAAGATGGGAATGAACTTGATAGACCAATCAAAAGATTTGTCGTTGGACCTCACAAAAAAGGAAACTACAGTTGAAGCTGATATTTGAATAATGAGGGTGACTTGCAGAAAATAGGAGAATGAACATGATAAACCAGCAAGAAAAAGGTCCTTGAATCTAGCAAGAAAGGTGAATTATGGGGTACTGTAATTAGGATGAGAAAGAAAGCCAAGAAATCTAAGAAACCTATGTAGGCATGGATGAGATAAATGCTTGTATTCTTATTCTGACCTCGGCTGTGGCATGGTCAACACATATTCTGTTGACACGACCAACACATATTCTTGCAGTTCTAGAGTCCTACTCTGTAATTATATTTGGTTCTGGAGTCCTACTCTGACATGGATAAGGTTGTTCTTCCTATGGTTTGTGGAAATTTTTTTGTACATGGTGGTTTGCGTCTCGATTCTTGTTGGGGCCAGTACATATCACTCAGATCTAGTACAGACAGCTAGTTGCAAGGTTTAAGATACTGTTGGTATGGGTCTCTACCAGCTGGTATGTGTTGGTCTGGGTCTGATATGCCACATGGACCACCCCTTACTCAATTGTAATAATTCATACTGACTTAATGCTTGGTGATGATTGATTTTTGGGCTAACCAACCAGTTTTCATTTCATAAGCCTCCGGTACTGGTTGATAAGCTGCTCCATCTCAATGCTTTCTTTCGTTCAAATGATAGTAACCCATTTGCTTCTCACACCGAGAACTAGCCTTTTCATTCAAATTCAGCTTCAATCTATAGAAAAATAGGTTTCTTTTCAAACATAGGTAAATCTAAGCTTTTCTCTTTTTGCTTTTTTTTTTAAATGTCTTGCTTCATACTTGGATTCATGTTTATTTGTTGCTTTTCTAGATCTATGCATCCTTTTCCTTGCATTTATATTCATATGAGGATGAATCATAGATGTACTTGAATCTAGGGGGGATATATACGAATCTTAAATAGTTCTTTGTGGATTTATATTGCCAGGTGGATGTAAACTAGATTCATATGGATATGGTTTAGATTTGTGGGATTCAAGCAAGATCAGTATGATTGAAGTACTTGCAAATAGATTTACACTAATGTAGCATAGATCTATGCTAGTTCCGACCAAAACTGGCCTGAGTTCATATATATTTAGGCTGATATGCATGCATCTGGCCAAGAGGGATGCAGATTTAGGTTAGCTCTACATGGATGTAGACTAGATCAGCTAAAATTTGATTTATACGCGCATATCATATGCTAATTTTAACTTTTTTAGTAATTTTTTTCTTATGCATTTTATATATGGTTTATAATGGGTCTTAAAACATATGTTGGTTTATTATTGAGGCAAGGATCTATACAAATCAGATTTAAGAGGGTTTGGATGGGTCTGGAACTAGACCCAGCAAGATCCGAAAGATACAAAGTCATACACTGTTAATATGGTATGGTCTCGGTACTGTATCAGGTCAACTGAAAACTAGAATCAGTGCCAGACAGATTTAAAACCTTGCCTAGTATCAAGCAGTACGTCGTGGATATGCCTTGCAACTTGCAAATGACTCATTACTTGGCAGACGATTGAGCCCTTCCATAAGCAAATGCAACACCATGATACTGGTATAAAGTTGTTTGTGAAACATCATTGGTGCATATTCCAAACTAATAGGGTCAGTCAATGCTGATACTGCAGCAGATTGCAGAAAGATTGCAGGACACTTTGCCTTATCTCGGTAGGCTGCCCAAGTTTTGACTTTGAGTTACATTAATACTGATGTGTCGAGAGAGTCCTTATTCCCCTTTTGACTTGCCCTGATGATTACCACTCTTTTTCCCCTTCCATCACAAACCCTCAAAAGTTCATACACTAATTTGTTGCCAGTTGCAGCTGTCTGCTGCAAGGTGAAGTTTCTATTCTCCCTTTCCCGTTCCATTAGTGTCCTTCTTTTATGACCTCTCCCTCCTCTATCTCAACCCTCTATTCATCTTTTCTTTTCTCCTTACCTGCCCCTCTTCTCAGTTCAGCTTTCGTCTCATGCCTTTTACTTTTGCCCTCCATCTGAAGCTTTCTTTTTCATGTATTTGCAGGAAAAAGATATCACAGCGGGTCTGCTAATTTTTTTAAATAAATCTGCCAATCACAAACACGCAAATCAACTAATGTGTTGTTTCTAAAGTTCATCATAATCTGATTTCTGAAAGTGTTACTGTTGTTGATGTGTGGAACAGGAAATTGGATGTGCTTTGTTTGTTAGAGGTGATAGAAAAAAGGAAACATGTGTAATATTTTCACAATATCCACATTTGAGATTTATAGAAGAGTATGCTCATCACCCAACCTGTGATGTTACCTTATCAACTGTAGTTGTAGGCAACCAAACTGCTGAAATATACTTATGGGCACTAGTTGAACCAACCAAACAACTGGGTTATAATTTATAAATTCAACCAAATAAGTGAGACTTCAAAAACAATCAAGTATCTGTGATTGCATTGTCTTTTTTAATGTAGGCCTTCAAAATTGTAGGAAAAATCAAATGTTGGCATGACTGTTATTCAATGAAAGTGGCAGCATGTAAACCTTGAGGAAAAGAACATTTAAAATAAAAATATCAGTAGGGAAGGAGAGAAATTGATCATTTTCTTATATAATTTTCAAAGTAGAGAGCCTGGTAGGTGTTAGAGGGAGGGTTTGGAAATAGCAAACTGAATAGCATATTAGATTTTTGGAAATTCACCTGGGCATTACCTACCATTAAGTGCTTGAAGTGGAAGAATCATCTGTTCACTAGAACATCCATAATTTTCCCGTGACAGCTTGAAATGTTTGAGAACTATTTCATTTGCTAACTGGATTTTTGTCCAACATAGTACCACCAGTTTGGAAAAAAAAAAAGGAGATAGGTAAACTTGTTCTCCACCTCAAAAATATATTGACGATGAAAGTAACTTGAAAGATATCAACGACATTCGTCACCAGGTAGGAAAGAATCTATGGATTTGAGTCAAAGTATCCCTTATTAAGTGTCATGTTTTGAGTTTCATAGTTCCATCTCATATGGTGGTCAGTGACCTGCCTATATTAAATTTTCTGTTGATATTGGACTTTGAATTCTCATATTCAGTAGCATTCTCACAGGATTTCTGCTTAAGATTTATTTTAACTGTGGGTCTTTCTTCTGATTTGAAATGTCATTGGCCTGATGTTGAACCTCCATTTCACAGGGGCATTCATATGTGACTGAACTGTGTAGTTTGTTGTTTATGCTATTTAAGAGATGAGGGGAACTTAACAACTAATTTTTTGAATAAGAAATTTTTAATAAGCGTTATTACTAATCTTTTTGTTACCACAGAAGGTCTTAAGCATAACATCAAAAGAACATTGATCTTTTAAGTGAAATGCCAATTTCTTTTCTGGAGAATGGTAAAGAACATTATTGGAGCTCAATTGCAAAGAAGTTACATTAACACTCTGATACTTCGATAACTTCTGTTGTGGATCTCAGTAGCAACAAATAGTGGTAACAACTGCAGACCAGAAAGAATGGTCAAGTTTGCCTCGAAGACAAACTTTTTCCTAGGTGTTGCTAGCTTTGATGATGCCAGTTAAAACTACTTAAGCTTCACAATCTTCATCAGAATCATGGTATGCATTTGATTAGTATCAGGAAATGCATGAGCATTATAAAATAGATAGCTTTTTGTACATTTTCTCATCGGTGAAACTGTTCATTTTCTCATTGTTGAGTCTGTTCTTGTTCACCATGGTCAAGTCTTACTGAAAATATAATGTTTTATAACAACTGTTTTTTCTCTAGTATGCGACATTCTTTAACCTTATTTTTATTTGGTTATTTTTATTGGACTTTCTTTTTTTATTCAGTGGGAACATTTCTTTGCATCCAGATTCATCTTCGCTACATGTTTCTGGTGGGATATTAGCTGGTAAGTAGTTATATTTATTTTCTCTAGTGACCTGAATTATGCCATCACCATCTCAATACTACGCAGATCATGTCACTACCACTTTTTCCTTTTTTCTGATTCCTGATCAAAGATGAGATGGGCTTGGGTAAGACTCTGGAGTTGCTGGCTTGTATCATGGCTCATCGAAGGCCGTCCTTGGAAGCAGGCTTCATTTACAACAATCACAGTCATGATATTGAAGCAGAAGTTAAGATTAAAAGGCAGAAATGGGAACGTGTTGAGTGTATCTGTGGAGCTGCCAGTGAAAGTTCAAGGTATAGGGGGCTGTGGGTGCAATGTGATTTATGTGATGCATGGCAGCATGCTAAATGTGTTGGTTACTCACCTAAAGAGAGCAGTTTGCCTTCACATGAAAATGAAACTAAGGGTGGTGGCTCTGTAAAAGTTCTGTCCGAGTCAAAGTATAGCCATAAAAAGAAAGATACTAGCAACATAGTAAAAATCAGTGGGGATTACATATGTTCTTTGTGCTCAGAGCTTATTGAAGCTGCTAAGATTGACACGTACACTGGTGCAACACTTATAGTATGCCCAGCTCCTATATTGGCTCAGTGGCAGTCAGAAGTAATGCGGTATGATTCTTCATCCATTGGCTTCTTTTTTGTCTGTTGAATGTGAACTTTTTTAATGCATAATTCTAGTTCCTTATAAAGTGCTTAATGAACTTGCTGAATGTTCTTTTTATCTGGATAAACTATACTTCTGCCTCTTCTAATTCAACGCATTGTTCAATAGCATTTGTGAAAATTATACGTAGGAGCTGGTTGTGCCATCGTGGTGTATGTTTTTCGTTGGGTTTGGTAGCACAGTACACGAACATTGTGAAAACACCTTTTTGTTTTCTCTCTCTTGAAGAGGACAGATACTCATTGATCTAAATTCTAGTTTCCACCAATCGTGTTACAGGTATATTGACATAGACCGACACCTCAATATCTTTTAATAATCATTCCCGTGGTATATACTTAGTTACACATATTGTACTGGTTAGTCAACGAATCAGTTGTTGGTTAAGTACTGGTATTTAAACCATTGCAGATGATTGAACATAATGACCATTGAGCATCTTGAACCTCAAAGAGAACATGGATGAAAATGGATTGGCAGTGTTGCGCAAAGAATTTTTTCAAAGATACTCCTGCGGAACTTTTAGCATTGTTTGCTTGTTTTTCTGCATTTAACCAGGTTTGTGGTTGGCTGGATAATATAATCTGAAATTTTGGTCTTGCATTTAAGATTGCAAGAGCCTTTTAATCATGAGTTGATGGTCCATATTGTGAAGTAACTAGTAGCTGAAAATTTCAATCATTAGGTGCCTGAATGCCATTGTTCTTCCCATTTGGTTTATGTAATTTATGTATAAGAGATAAAATCTAGTTTAGTTTCATTGTAGATTTGTCTGGTGATCTGGTGAATGGAGTGTGGTGGGGTGCAGGTTAGAAGCTGGTCCTGCTTGATGCACCAAAAAAATTTGGAGATTGATTACATTTGAAATAAATAATACTTAAGTTTGTAGAAATTCTACCTTGAAAGGGCGGTTTCATGTTGCAGATACATGGATGCTTTGAAGCATTAACACACTCATCATTCTTCTCAAGGAATACTGTATCGGATCCATACCGATTGCTGGCCGGACTGGTGCATATCGGTCAGTACCAGTATACCAAACACGTGACAAAGAAGGAGGAGAAGAGGAAGGCGCAGTGGAGGAAGTGGAGGAGGAAGGAGGAAACAAAAGGAAGAGCAAGGAAAATGAAAGAAGAGGAGGTGGTGGAGGAAGTGGAGGAAGGAGGAAGAGGAAGGAAGAAGAGAAGCAGTGGAGGAGAAGGATGAGGAAGAAGACGAGGAGGGAGCATATAGGAGGTAGGCGGCAACAAATGGTAGCGACTGCGGCATTTGGTGGTAGAGGCAGTGGCATTAGATGGAAGCAATGAATGGTAGTGGCGGTGGCATCGGTTCCATGCTCCCCGCGAGAAGAGGGCATTTGCTTGCGAGGCCTAATTTAAGTTTTTAATTTTTTTAAAATTTTATTGGGTTGGACCAAACAGTTTGAAACAAGGTGGTCCACATATCGACTCATGCACATACTGTTACATACCACCCATTTCTTATCGGTTCAGGTGAAATGGGGAATAATGATTCTTCTGGTTAACAAATTAAAAAAATTAAGTCACAAAAGAACTTTTTCTTTTGCTGCTAATGGGTTTTAGAGACCTATCTTTTGTCATAAAAATTGAATCATTGTTTATGGGATGCAATTAAATTATCAAGCTCACTGGATGGTTGGCGGAAAATTTGATATTTCTATTAATTTGATTGAGTGCTGAGTGCTGACTTATAATACTGTACTTCAATTGCAGAACACTTCAAAGATGGAGGTTTTATCTGGTTAATATAGGACTGCACACCTTTTGATTTTATGAGGTTGAATGTGGATTGTGGAAGTTCTTTTTGTTCTTATATAGTAGAGGGATGCAAAAAAATTCATTCATTTGAATATTTTGTTCTATTAAGGTGGAGATATGTAATTAGATCCATCAATTCAAAACTTTTTTCTACTTGAAGACTTTTATGTGCATTTTCTTTGATTTCACATCATTTTTTATTTTATTCTTTGTGCTGCTAGCAAGGGTGACAATTTTTAACTTGACCTGCTAACTGGACACAAACTCAAAAGTCAAAACTAAATAAGCTGGTTCTGGTTGCTCTTTTATGTGATTATGTTATAAATGAGTTACTGATTAGTAAGTGGGTTAAGTCTGAGTTCATAGTTTAGTATACCATTTTTGACTTAGCATGTCAATTTTATTGTTTTTGAGTTTTGTAGGTCAAACCATCTATTTGTTCAGTTGATCAAAATTTGCATTTTAATTGTAGTTCACTTAAGAAGTTCAAATTGTGTTAAAACCAGTTGATTGTGTCATTCTTCATTTAATCCAATCTTACCTATTTATGAAGAATATTGTGGATTTAGTGACCTAGAGAACACATATAAACTTTTAATTATAATTCCAAAATTAATTAATTAATTATCTGGGAAACATAGAAACGACTTTCTTGCTGCACACAATTCTATTAACTTTTCTTGGAGTGAGAATGTTGGAAAAGCAAAGGGTAGTTCATGGATGAATACTGATTTGAAGACTAGTCAAATAGCAAAGTAATTAAGCTACAAACATAATGTTGTTTTGAATTTGTTCTTTCTGTATGATCAGTGTATAACTTTGTCATGGCACCTCATAAATGTTGCGTAGATTTCTATGGTTGGTCCTTGAGGTTCTTGGTTGGATCAAACAAGTCTCATTTTTATGTTATGCACAGACAATTCTTGGCAAGGTACTTGCAGTTCATACTGAAACATGCCATAGAGGGGCTCTGTTCTCTGGCGGTCTGGCCATTGGTCGATTTTTAAAAATTACTACATTTTGATTAAGGTCAGGGGAGCTAATGCCTCAAGAGGTTATTGAGATCAATAGATAGGTCCATTGCAAGTGAATAGGATGACTATAACCTGAATTATGAAGGTTGTCTTAATTTTTGGATATTGTGCATTACGTATCTCATTTCAGTTCATAATGATTTTGTTCTACTGGTTTAGAAGGAACCCTGTATTACAGGTTTCCATTTATGCTTAGTTTCATGGTTGATTGCAATCTCGTAGCAGGGTATTATCAGTCCTTGTACATACCGTCCAATGCCAGTGTACCAACACATGGTACACTGGAATGTACCAGAGTCTTGAAGAGGAAGAAGAGGAAGAGGGAGAATAGAAGGAAGAGGTGCTGGTGGAGGAAGAGGAGGAAGAATGAGGAAGAGGAAGGAAGAAGAGGAGACAGTGAAGGAATAGGAGGAAGGAGGAGGAAGAGAAAAGAAGAAGAGGAGGCAGTGGAGGAAAGAGGAGGAAGAGTTAGGAAGAAGAGGAGGTGGTGGAGGAAGGGGAGCAAGAGGAGGAAGGAGGAGGAGCATACCCAGTTGATGATAGCAGTGGGCAGCGGGGAGGTAGGGGCCAGCTGATTCCACATGTCGAGACTTGCTCTCACGGTTAGGGTTGGACCGCGATGATCAGGAGACATGCAATTTGTTCTTTATATGGTTGAATCAAACTGCCTGAAATGGGTCAGGTCTGTGTATCTGTTCAAGCCTGATGGTGTGGTAAATACTGGCCGGTGTACCGGTTCTGGTGAAAAGGAATTCCCTGGTTTCTATGTATTTCTAATATCAGGATGATCATAAACATTTTCCTGTTTACGATCACCTTATTTGATACTATGCATTGTAATACTCAAAACAAATCTGCTCAAATTGAATTGGCTATGTCACTAGAAAACATATCTGCATATTTTATCACCTTCTGTGAATGATTTGGCATGTAGATCCATTCTTATTGTGGTCTACTTGCTTTTTGGTTCCATCATTTCATTACTAGTATGATAGTTGTATATCCTGTTCATTCAAACACTAGGTTATGAATCTTGCTAAACTTTGATTCTATGATAGATGTATTTGGTTTTGGGAGTTGGAGCTAACCTATTTCTCTTTTTTATTTAGTCATACGAGGTCTGGTTCCCTGAAAATCTGCATTTATGAAGGTGCAAGGAGTTTAGATTCTTTGATTACTTCAAGAACTGATATGATGGAGCTAGCTAGTGCAGACATTGTTTTGACAACATATGATATACTAAAAGAAGACTTGTCACATGATTCTGATAGACATGATGGTGATCGTCGTTTTTTGAGATACCAAAAGAGGTAAACATGTCAATTGTCAACTATGGATTTGCTCGTTTATTGGCTTATGTGTCTTGTTTGCCTCTTTTTCTTCTTTTCAATTAATGTAGAGGCATTAGATATAACTAATGTGCAATTAGGCTACCTACTAGCTTCCTGTGATATATGTAACAACCTGAAAATGAATGTTAGTGGCTTGTGTAACATGAGTGGATTTTCAAATGAAAATGGAATTTCGTGAAAACATCTAGACGATGCAATCAATGTATGCTGTAGATGTTCTATTACTCGAATGTGGCAACCTTAGAAATATTTTGTTTATAGGAGTGGGCAAATTTGGCCCTTGAGCAATAACCTATAGTGCTAATTCCCAACACGACTATAGAATAGAAACTTTTCGGAGTTTAAAACTCTGATCCTTTTGGAGCAAAATTGTGTCACTTCAGGCATTTATTTTGTTAACGAGGCCATGTGGAAATTTCCATTAGGTAAAGTGAATAGTTTCAGTAATACAAACATAATCATCTGTAAATGACACTAAGATGATAGTTCTCTGCATGTATGAAATTGTTGTCTTTAGGGCTAGAGAGTAAATGGACATTAGAACCTTGTTGAAAGGACCTAGCTTTTGTAATAAGATTATATTAAATTATTTTTCAGTTCCATTATACTTTTAGTAAGCATATACACACGGAATGTATAAAAATGTAAGACATGCAATTTTGAATAATACCACCCGGTACGGGCGGTACATATCGGTCCGTCAACTTACCGGTACATGGACAGAACAAAAAATATATATATATATTAATATATATAAATATTTTATAAAAGGCGACGTCGTGTTGCCTTTTTCGGTGACATCACCTTATATATAAGAATATTTATATATAAATATTTACAAATATATATAATCTTATATATATATATATGTATGTATATATACCGAGCGGTATACCGCTCGGTATACAATTTCGTACCGTACCGAGCGAACGTCGAAACTCCGGTACGGTACGAAATTACATACCTTGAAAAAATGTATTATATAAAAGTTAAAAAAAATTATTTAAGTATATAAATCGGTAATTAATGTTTTTTTCTCATATATCTAGGTACCCAATTGTTCCTACTCTTCTTACAAGGATAAATTGGTGGAGACTATGTTTGGATGAGGCACAAATGGTGGAGTGCAACCAAGCTTCTGTGACAGAGATGGCTATGCGTTTACATGCACAACACCGTTGGTGTATCACTGGGACACCTATACAACGCAGGCTTGATGACATTTATGGGCTTCTACGTTTCCTAAGAGCAAACCCTTTTGATGTCTATAGATGGTGGGTTGAAATTATTAGAGATCCTTATGAGGTGAGGCTATTTTGTTATTATTTGTTGAAACATTTCTTTGTTTATTAACAAAATCTGTTATTTACAAAATCTTTCAATGTGACCTATGCATCAGGTGGCACTTAGGCATTTTCTTTGACATGTAATTATAAAGTTGCCTCTATATCTTTTACAAATACTTTTGTGAATTATCATGATTGTAGTCAATATGTGCATTGAAAAGAAATAGGTTTATTACCTTTTGATTGGAATTCCATTTCCTCACTTGCTTCTATTTATCACCTATTTAAGTTTGAAAAAATTTGTTGATGCCACCAGAAGTTCATTGGGGTTTTGCCTACTAAAACTAAGATCTCCATGTTGTTTAGAAGACACTGTTCATTCATTCTGCTGAAATTAGTAGTCAAGTTGGCTTGACAATTTGATACTGCTTGTGTTGCTTATGGTGGTTCCTGTGGGTTTATCAACCACATTTTATCATCCTACACAGTTGCTGTAAAAGAATGGAGTTTGTTAAATTCTGCTTTCAGAATTCAACGCATCTCTAGTCTTTTGAGGTTCTCAAGATTTTATTTCTTTCTTCCAGCCTGGAAAGTTTTGATATTATAACTTTTTTGTCATTTAGAACGAACATTTTGACGTGGCTAGTTGATATTTCTGTTTGGTCATCCCTGTTGTTTAGCAGAAGTGCCTTCCTAAATTTTTAGGATTTTGTTCTGTTTTTCATGTTTATCCTTTAGAATGGTGACACCTCTTCTGTGTTTTGGTCTTTTTCTCTTTTATTTTACTTTTTTTTCTGTCTCAGACTCTCAGTAATAACTTAATAGCCCTCTTAATAGAGCGAGTTTTGGTTAGATTGTCTCAGTAATAACTTAATAACAGCCAATGACAAGGGTGAATAAAAAAATAATAGAAGATCACTACTGGGAAGCAATCAGATTATGCAGTATATATGTACAGGTTGTAATAAGTTTGTCAGTGTCTAACACTTGTTATTGCTGGGCTTGAAACATTTGTTTGAACCAGCAAATGTCAGTAGTTTTTCATATTTTCTGTGTTCTACAGCAATCATGCATGATTGTTTGTAACTGTGAATTACATGAATATGCTTGTGTATCTGTCTGGAATGATTTATATATACTAGTATACATGACCTTATAAATGTGATGAGAAATTGTATTTCAGTGACTTATTCTGATTTTAGCCAATTTCTATAAGATGCTTGTTGTTTTATACTTACCATGCTCCTGGTTCTTTTGATGTTTCAACTACAGAGAAGAGATAGAGTAGCTATGCAATTTGTATACAACTTTTTTAGGAAAATAATGTGGCGTTCATCCAAAGCACATGTTGCAGAGGAGCTACACTTGCCTCCACAGGAGGTGTGCTTGTCGTGGCTCACCTTCTCATCAATTGAGGAACATTTCTATCAGAAGCAACATGAGACTTGTGTGAGCCATGCTCATGAAATTATCAAAAATTTAAAAGATGATATTCGTAAAAGAGAAGCTGTATTTGGTAAAAGTTGATTTACAATTTTTACTATATTTCATCATAGTCTGGGTTTTGATTTCACACTGTGGTGCAATTTCTACTTTTTGTAGATCTGGATGCTTCATACTATGGCTTTCTGTCTCATAGTGAAGTTGCAAGGCTTGTTGGCCCACTTTTAAAGCTTCGTCAGGCATGTTGCCATCCTCAAGTTGGGAGTTCCGGTCTCTGCTCATTGCAACAAAATCCTCTGACAATGGAGGAAATTCTAGGCGTGAGTTATATGCTAAACACAAATAAATGATTGTTTCCAAATTAACTCTTGAAGTTATATCTAAGTTTAGTATCCTAATATCCAGATATCTATGTAGGTTCTCATTGGAAAAACTAAAATTGAAGGAGAGGAAGCACTACGGAAAATTGTTAGTGCACTAAATGGTCTAGCTGCGATAGCTATAATTGAGGAGGATGTAAAAAGGGCTGTGTTATTGTATAGAGAAGCGTTGGCCTTGGCTGATGAACATTCTAATGATTTCCGCTTGGACCCTTTGTTGAATCTTCACATTCACCACAATCTAGCTGAACTAATCCCTCTTACTTCTGAATTTTCAGAACATTGTTTATCAGCTGGTTTGCCTCTTGAAAATAATGAATTGAGGAAGCGGAAATCAACCTCTGCTGACAGGTTTGATAAGTACTATGTCAAGAGGGGAAAAACAAGAAAGGGCTGCAAGCCAATTTCATCAGGAGATGATACATCTTTGGAGCAGAATAATAAAACGGGTGATGTTACCTCCATCGTCCATGGGCTTGCTGAAAATGGGGCGAAAGATTTGGAACATGATGCTTGTTGTTTCTCCACACTTGATAATAGTGTGAAAATAGTTTCAGAAGTTGATGTTCCTTGTCTAGTATCACCTAGATGTTATGCTGTTGGTTGCCTGAGAAAGACATGTGAAAATATTAAACAGAAATATTTATCTGTGTTTACTTCAAGGATGTCCCTAACCCAGGAAGAGTTCAAAAGTTCATCCATGCAGGTACTTCTATCTCATTTTTTATGTTTCCTTAAATCACTTTTTTGTTTGTGTGGAAAATTTTATCAAAAGTCTGTTTTTTGTTGGAAGTTTATTATAAGTTTATAACAATTCTTGTTTGGTGAGGATCAAATGAGTGTTTGACTTTTCAGTTTTCATTTTTTTGCACAATAAAAGTAAAGGTTCTTCAAATCAGGGTTTTCAATTTCGATGTGTATTGCCCGGTACGAGTGGTACGTATCGGTCCGAGAGGATACTGGTACGCAGACCGTCTTCTACCAGATAGTACCAGTGTTTTGACTAGTACCGAGGCATATCGACTGGTATCGATGCATACCGATCGGTATCGCCTCGGATTTTGACCGTTACCGAGGCATATCGATCGGTACGCTCTGACGTGGTAGGTGAAGGTATTTTTAAGGTTTTAAGGTATACCATCGGTGTGCCCTAGTGTACCGATGGTATATACCGGTACATACATCGAGCAGAGCTTGGTATGTCGATACGGATGAGTATTCAAAACCCTGTTTCAAATTACTTATTCCCATTATTGTTCAGTGGTTCAGCCAATCTTTTCAAAGAGAGTTTAGTTGTTATTACCTTCAAATATGGGAATTTGTGGTTGCTTTCCGTGGCAAGTCCTTTTCCATCTTTTTTCTTGCAATTAAGCAGACTAATTTTCAAGGGGCATTTTGCACCCTTTATTATGTTTCTTTCCTTACAAGCATTTCAAAGTTGTAATTGAGTTTTCCATACTGACTTGATTGCTGTTGAATTTTAAGTGGACAAGTTGCAACATGTTTCACTGCGTTCTATATTTGTAACTTATGTTGGAGTAACAAGTTCATATTCTTTGCTATGGTAAATTGAATTTTGTTTAGGCTTCTATTTGGTTCCTTTAAACAAGTCATATACAGTAAATTTTTTGTGCTTATATTCAGATCAATTGAAGCAACTTGACAAATGTGTCAGTTAGTGGATGTGGTTTTGGACAAAATTTGGAAGGCCTTATTCCTCATCCAAGAATCTTTGTCTTTTCCTTTTATTATGCTTACATTTCCACAGACAACTTCCTCCTTTCCTGTTAAGGAAATTCAAGACTATTAATAGGTAAAATCAATGTTTTAAATATTGTTCCATTCAGCTTGATATTGGCAAAGCATTATATTCTAGCATTGTGCTGGAGAGGAATTTCGACATATTTGTCTGTAATGCATTGTTGGTCAATTGGTCCATTTATTTGGTGCCTTTGTATGTATAAATGTTATTAAAGTGTGAAACTGGATAAAACAAGGAAATAATCATTGAAAGCTTTTAGGGTTTAAAAAGGTGTGACTTTGTGTCTTGTCTTGTCAGCTATCTTGTGTACAATGGTCGGACGCATTGCAATTGATTTTTGTTGGCATGGATGTATGCTGCTTTTTTCCTTAAGAGCAGATTTAGTTCCTTTTCCCTCTTTCAAGGATTTTCTATTTTGATGGGGCAGCGATTGATGAAATGGAACCATTTGGTTTGCTGCCTACTAGTCTTCTCTGTGCCCTTGGAATAATCTTTGGCTAAAATGACTGAGAATAGGTCCTAAAGTCTTCAGTTTTTTATTTGTGAGACATATCATTGGCTACATTAGATGTGAATGAGAGTTAAAAAATTTTCAATTTCTTGATTTTTTTTTTCAGTTTTGACCATGTGTTCGCTTAAATTTTTCTTGAAAATTTTGCATTTGTTGAGTACTTACAGAAGAATGTAGTTTCCTTTAAATTTTTTATTGAAGTGTTTTTTGTGATATGTCAAAGAATATTAGGTAATTGAGAGCTCATCAGTATGCAATCTCTTTTCTCTTATATGTCTCAGAAAAAAATTCACAATTTTGATCGATGTTTGACATGACTTTAAAGGTGTCTAGTATCTTGAATGAAATGGAAAACCAAACCACAATTTGGTGGTTGCATGCCCTTCACCTTATTAGCCAGGATAAGGAGTCCTCAGCGGAGCTAACACGAAAGATTGAACAATCTCTCTCTAGGAATGCTCAAAGTGCAGGATTATCAAGAGTTTCATCAAGGTTGGATACTTTCTTATCATTATTTTCTATTTTAATTTTTCACCTCATCAATTTTTTCTTAGATAGTAGTTGATAGCAATGAGATATTTGCATTTTCTACGGATAAGTAAATTTCCGACGAATTATTTTTGGTGGTTCCCATCTCATCTTAAAATCTTCTGTTGTTAGGCTCCACGAGTTATGGTTCATTTCTTTTGATCTTGGTTGTAGCATATTAGGATTTACCTTCAACGACACACCTTTGTTTTGATCTGTGTTGTGCCATCATACATATGCTAGTTTCATGGCACAGGAAAAAAGGAAACATGATAAGAGAAGAGAGGACACACAAAACAAAAATTCACCTCTATTTTAGGTGATAATATGAGTCTATGAGAAGTTGAGAACTATATTTTGATATTGACACTAGAA
The DNA here is from genome assembly GCF_036884655.1 of Musa acuminata AAA Group. Classification (NCBI taxonomy): domain Eukaryota; kingdom Viridiplantae; phylum Streptophyta; class Magnoliopsida; order Zingiberales; family Musaceae; genus Musa; species Musa acuminata. The sequence continues at coordinate 7,202,284 of NC_088351.1, forward strand.
ACCCCATACAATGACAACAAGAAGCTGCAATGTCCCAATTATTTGTGACTAAGTACGTGGATCTTTTCTTTCCAATGAGTTCTTCGAATCATGATAACTCTAGTTGAATTAGGAGCACTCAATTTATCTTTTTATTATTTATAATAAAGTTTTGTTAGGTCTCTTTCTACCTTTGCCTGCAGTGTAATCATAATTGACTCACCTTAATTAATCACATTTATAGATCTTCTTTGCATGGGTGCATACCATTTTTAATGATTTTCAATCACTTTGTCCTTTGTTGGAGTGCATCTAATCACCTACACTAATTTTTTGTACATATTTTTCAGTTGTTTAGCACTTTGATACATAAAACATGGTTGGCCTTACACTTGTATTATCAAAAAATTCCTTCAATCCATTGGCACAGAATAATCAAACAGAATCCTCATTGTCCCTCTCTACCTTAATCACTAATCTTTTGTAGATGATGTTTTCGATAATCCCTTCCTCCTATCGAATAAAATACATCCAAGATGCCTAAGTTTTTTTCTTTTAAGAACTTGTCCATCTATCTTATAATGTTCCTTAGTTTTTTTTGTTAGTTGCTAAAATTACATTTCATATATTCTCTTACTTAATCTTAGTTTCTAACACAAGTTTTGAATTAATTATCAACTGAACTCTTATCAATCCAAACAATATAGTCAGCAAGTAACACATGTTATGGAGGTCTATCATGCAAATAGCTATTGGGTTAGTTCATTACCAATATATGGAGGTTGGTACTTAAATTCAATCATTGGTGTCCTATAATTGTAGAAAATTTATCAGATATGCTTTACGGTGTTGACACTAGTAACCATTACTATTATGAATTTTATTGCATTAATATAATTTCTAGATACTTCTTTCTTTCTAAAATCTAGCATAATAAATATCTAGAAATTCTAACATAAACTTTTTCCAAGTCAATAGAAAGTTAGAAACCATATGAAAGTGTTTTTCTTTCGAATAAAAAACCAAATTAATTCTTGAAGCCCCTTTCTCATCTTATTCTTCTTTTACTTATGCTTTCCCAAAGGTTTATAGTGTAACCCAGTTGCCTAATTCCTCTATACCTAGAGAACTTTTAATATTACTTCTATTCTTATAAATTGGTGCTAGTAAACTTTTCATCCATCTGTTAGATGTTTTTTTATTCCTCAAAATTTTGCTAATGGACCAAATTACATCTTTATATCTAAACTCTTCCAAACCCTAAAAAGGATACCATTAGTTTGTAAACTCTTACATATTATCATTTTCTCTAAAGTTTGTTTTTCCTTATTTGTTTTAATTTTACAATCGAATCTCTGATTTCTAAACTTATGGCTATTGTATATATCTGAAGCTAAGTTGTCGGTGAGGTTTTCATTAAATAAGTTTATAAAAATAATTTTCATCTTTCCTTAATCTTCATATCATTAACAAGCACCTTTATTCTTCATCGTTTGTACATTTGACATGTCTTAAATGTTTGTTATTCTTTTCATTAGCTTTAGTAATTTAATTATTTTTTATCCTTAACTAGCTCGTAATGAAATTATTATAAGCTTTGATCCTTTTCCTGCTTATTTTTTAGCTCTTATTTATTTTTTTATATATGTTTTAATTTTTTCTCAGTTTTAGAATTTTTCCAATACATTTTTTAATGAATGATAATTTTCTGTATTTCCTCATATTAACTCTTTCTTGACAATATACTTTCTTTTGGAGACTAAGAATCTTCTTTGCCATGATTCTGAATTTAGTGGCAATCAAAGTTCACAAGGTATGAATATTTTCTCCATCCAAATGTTGAACCTTTTCTTTTCTGCATTTTATTTTTATGCACTATTGTCTTTAAAATTCCACCATCTAGTTTTAGGGCTATTTTTTTTCGTTTTTTGATATCCTAAAACACACATTTAGTATCATCAGTTTATTAAGAAGTTGAAAATTTTCCATGTATAAATCTATAATTCTTGCATGTAACTTTCACTACCTTTCTAGTGAAAAATCAAAAAAAAAAAAATTGACTGTATATTTTGATCTGCTCTTATGAGCAATCAAATGCTGATCTCTTTTCTTTTATCAAAATGAGTATCAACACGTATAAGATAGTAAGATGTATGTTCCTTTCTTTGTATCTAGAACTCCCATGCACTCCTTTAAACTCTTCATATTATTTCCTTGTAAAACATTGAGATCCTCAATCCAGTTGTATGTTTTTTCAACAAAAGTTATTTCTTGAATAATTGTTTTATAGATTTTTCTAAAATTTCCTTTCGGTATTGTTATCTAGTCCTATTTGAGGGACATAAGCACTTACATTGTTCAAAATCTTTTTTCAAACATAAATTTTATTGTAATGATTATATGCCCAGGTCTTCACCTTGGTAACATTGTTCTTTAGAGCTATATATAATAATACCTACATAGTTTCTACTTTCTACTATTGACATTCTAGTACACCGAACCAGTACTATTAGTCTCTATATTTCCCTTACCCACTTCATTTCCTGTAAATTAAAGTTATTCATATATACCAATTTAACCCCTTGGATGAAAGTATTTCCATGATTTAAATCAGGCAATTTCGATGTGTACTGCTCGGTACGGGCGTTATGTAATGGTCCAAGAAGATACCAGTACACGGACCGCTCTCTACCGGGCGGTACTAGTATTTTGATTGGTACCGAGGCATACCGGTCGGTACGCCCTGACGTGGTAGGTGGAGGTAGGGCATACCGACGGTATATATCGGTACAAACCGTACCAAGTAGAGCTCGGTACGCCGATACAAACCGGTATTCAAAATCTTGATTTGAATTGTTGCCTTAATCCTATACTCCTGAATTAACTTATTTACTTGTGTTTGCTTATGTTGCACCATATTAAAGCATTTATGTGATTTGTTGTGTCTATGTGATCTCTTGGTCTACTCTTTGTACGTTAGAGCACCTAGATGGTAAAAATGCCTCATTTTCAGGTGCAACCTAATTAATACTAGAAACAGCTAAGATCCATGCTCCTGAAGTTTGACAGTGTGATGCTGATTGTTGGTATCCTAATGCAACCCTCCTTTTCCATTTGAGCTTGGGATCGGGAATGATGGTGTTAAAATTCACAATTTGACTCCATAAGGGAGGTAAAGGTGTAGAAGACCTATCACAGTTGGAAGGTTGTAGAAAGCTACCTATTTTCATTCGACGTGGAGGGGCGCCCGATTCTATAGTTGAATAGCTTGGGTTTTTGCTTATGCACATGCACGAGTATACACAAATTATGTGTACATATGTATATCATATGTTTTAATTCGGGAAGGATTAAGGCCTCACTCTAACAACAGTAAGGTCTTATCCAACTATTTTGGGGTGTGTAACATAAATTATTTCCTTCCAAGGAACTCTGTTTATAATTTAGAAAATAAGCCCCACTCCTAGTTCATCCAATTAAAGATCTACATATTAATCATGACAAATAACATGTAAAAAGATCACACTAAAATGAAAGGGATTATGCTTTAAAGCAAGGTTCATTGTACCGCAGCATACCGCTCGGTACGGGTGGTAACCGATCTGACATGAGACCAGTGCAGGCGGTACATCGGTATGCCTCCATGTACCATGTGTTGGTACACTCGGTATGGCTCGATACAGCTTGGTACGTACCATACCGACATTTGGTCGATACATCAGTATAGACCGGTAAGACGATCTATGCTTTAAAGGATACTGTTTAACTTTGAAAATATGCTTGTATAGGTATCATTTAATTTGTTTTCATCTTTGTTGACTAATCTGTTCTTATATTATAGAAGTTGCATTTTGTTGGCTAGCTTCTAGACATGATAGGTCTAGAGATAAATTATCCCCGATACATCAATTTGCATCAGTGTTTGATCTTCCTATTTCTGTCTAAGCCAGTGGATCAGTTTTAATCCTATATATTTTGACCACAAACATCATTCAGTTCGATTGAAATCTGGTAAGTTGCAAGGCAACTTCACGAATGACAACTAGATTTTACTTTTCTTTTGAAACCTCTAAAGCCTTTGCTCGCCCAAAAAATAAAAAGGAAGAAGAAAGGCATGAGATCATTTGCTCCTTATTTGAATGTAAGATGAACAGAAAATCAATCTAGACTGGGGATTAGATGAAGGTGTGAGAGTTGGAAACAATCCTTTTCTATGTTTCAGGGATAACTTGCATTCTGTTCCAGTATAAATCTTCCTAAGATAAAAGTCAGGTCTAGTGGATTGGTGTTGTGAGAATGGCAAAAGCCACAGTATATGAGAATTTTGAGTTAATTTTGACAATATTTGTACTCAGAAGCAGATGCGAAGTCAAGAACCATGAATAATAATATGGATGAAGCAAACTCCCTTGGTCCCAAGAAGAGAGAGTTACAGGTCTCCAGTTGAGCATTAAGGAATGCATAAGAGACATGGTGAATTGAAGGATGCCTTGATCAAAGTAGCAAAAATATATTTATGCATGCTCTCTAGGCAGAAGATGTTGGTTTTTTCCCTGCCAATGATGCTGTAGGATCATTATGTTGTGATTGTGCCAGGGTAGAGTGTACTTTTTCTTGTCATGATAATTCTTTTGTGCTTTTTGTTTGATTAGCATTATCTAAATTTTTTTCTTTTTCAGGTTTAGAAGTACAAGTGGTTTAATATACAACATCCAGACTGGTCTAGACTCTCTAGGAAGTTCTAGGCTAGAGTTAATTAACCGTCTTATTGAAATTGACCAAACAATGGACAATCCGAAGGATGATGATATTGAACGGCTTAGATACTGTCCAAATTGCTATGATGGTGATGGTCCTCTATGCCTACACTGCGAACTTGATGTCCTATTTCAGGTTGGTTATTTGTTGGATGTGATTTTTATTTACCATGTGAAATTTAATATTAGTTATCTGATCAACAGATGATTCCAGGTATATGAAGCTAGGCTCTCTCTTGTGAGAAGAGCGAACAACTATGCAATGTTTGAATCAATAGAGGAGGCATTGGACTTGCAAAAGCGTAATTTTGAATTAAATCTTTTTTTCCGCAACAACAAAACCTCATTGGATAATGGCACTGGGAATGAGAAGAGTAAACAACGTCTTGTTAAAGAAGCCATTCAGGTAATCTTGGACGACGGTAGATGCAGATTGATGGGTCATTCAAAATATACTGGTTATTTTCATATATAATATTTAATGCATGTCAATCTTTTACACGTTTTTATGTCATATATATTTTTGTCTTATAAGAGAGCTAGTTCATATTGCTTTGGCACAAACGCTGTTAAATTGTGTGCTAATTCCAGAATGCTGAAGCATATGTAGGTATCACTTAGTGATATTTTTGCCCCTTCACGCAGTCTATAGTATGCATGATTGTAGTAAAGAAGTTCATTCTGCTTGTGATTTTTCTTTTGATTGAAATACATTATGTTTCAGTGACTGTTTGTAGTTATGACAAGGCATGCAAGTATCTGCCTATCTGATAAGTGTCGGACATTTGAGATTTAGTCCTGCATGCAAAGAGGCTATATCATTGTTTTGGACTAGTGATATTGAGGTTGCTCTAGAGTAATCTTACTCTTGTGGTAGAGCCATCTTCACTTGTATTCTTATCCCAGTTGTAAATGCCTGTTGAATCAATACAGGTTATTGGCAATGTTTGCTGAAAACAAATACATAAAGAAGGTGAGGATTTAGGCTGGAAAATGTATTCATTTAAAGTTTAAGCAATGTTGGGATGAACATATAGGCTGTCTTATGAGGAGATGCTGGGTTTCAGAATTGTTTCCTTCAGTCCCTTTGTTATGTCAAATTTGGTCATCAACCCAATGTGCCAAAGTTGATTCAACCTGCTCCGTTTTTGCAAACGAAATCCTAGTCGCTTTTCTGGATTCGTTATTCAAGTGTGATATCTTTTGCAAAATTGGAGCAGGTTGGGTCAAACCAAATTTGTTGTCAACTTTGGCACATTGGGTGAACTTTGGCACATCAGCACTTTCAACTTTGGCATATCCTGAGTTGTTCCTTGTCTTTGTTGTATAGCCTATTACTGACCATATAATGGTTGATGGTAAAGTGGCAGTGGTTGAGAGTGTCACAGCATCACCTTATAGGAGCATGTGGAGCCTATCAAGGGATTATAAGAGCACCAGTGTTTGGGTTATAATGAAGTGGGTTTTAATGCCTTGGTGGACATGCCTATGCTTGCAATTAGGTCCCAATCAGCGCCATCTGTCTTGACCTGATGATGCGAAGATCGGTCAGTTGATGTCTCGGCCTTCTTTGCAGTTGCCTCATGGTCTTATTGTATTTTCTTCACCTTCCTTCTATGGATTTTGCTCCTAGATTGACACCAATAGTTAAAAGCTTGAATTCTTATTGTGGATTGCCTTTTATTAGCAGTGGTTTGGTGCTTGCAAAAGCAAATGGATTGTTTTTTATGACTGTGATGCACCCAGCCCATGTCAAAGTCCTTAGCCTAGTGTCATGCTATTTGACGATTTGATTACCCATTTCCCTTTTATTGTTAACTCTTATTGTTTAGAGAAGGATTTTGGTTAATCCCCTTCCTCTTGTTGCTCGTTCACTCTACCCTAGTCATGTGTCTTCTTGCATCTCTCTTCCATAGAAGGGCTCCTTTTCCTCTCCCTTCTTGTTGGCCTCTAGTTTATCTACTGGTTCTTCTAATGTTGATCTCTCTCTAAGAAGACTTGACCTTCTTCCAGCGCTTGATTGTGTCAAGCAATAAAGGGAAAAACAATTAAAAATAGGTAACAGATCTTGTAGGTCCAGTAGACCTTGTATCTTGTTCTTGGGCCTCCCTTTGGTGTCCTTGTAGTGGTTAACAATTGCTGCAATGATGCAAGGCGAAGTGAGATGTGAAGATTGCAGCATAGCAGGGCAAGAAAAGGAATTCTAATGGCCCAAACCCCTTAAAAGGTGAAGCTTCTTGGAATCCAGTTGGAGCTAGTTACTTATGTAAGTTATGTATTGGGTATTTGTCAGTCCATGGTCAGACCCATATCGGTCCGATTTGTTGGTGTGCGGTGCGAATCACACAAGAGAGAGTATCCAGTCCAGGTGTAAACTTTAAACCTTGAATTGCATGATACTTAATTATTTGTGCTGACTCCTACCCTAAAAGATAAACGATGAATGCCATCTTATGGAAATGCTGGGGTGTCAAAGAAGAACAAAAGAGATCGAATCATGAAATTTGTTGAATCATTTTCTTTTGCTTGTGCTGTTGAGGTGTTGGTTCAACGGATGATGTGGCCTCCATCAAGGAGACTTGAATTCTCTCATCTTTTATATATTGGTTACCCATTATTTTGAGCCTTCCAAGGATTGTGTTGGGAACAAGAAAATTTTATTTTAAGATTGTTTGGAAGTTGGAACAATATTATCTTATTTAATGGATGCAGGCAAACGTTTCAAATTCAAATTGTTGAGAACATAGCTAATCAGAAAATTAGTTAAATTTCTGAATTTTTCTTGTCTAGTAGCTATGTAACTTAGGGCCACTTTAATGGATCTTTCTGACCTAAATCTGAATCACATTACTTTCCCTTCACTTACCAAGGGCCAAGTTCCCTTCACATTACTTTCCCTTCACTTACCTTGGTGTCCTCATCTTCGCAGTTGCATTCATGAGGGAACTTGCTATGTTTAGATAAAAAGTGAGTCTAAGTTGGCTGGTTGGAAACTCGATTTCCTTATCCCAAATTAGATAGTCATCTTGATCCAATGATTCATCCACATTTTGCTTGATCCTTGTGTCTTCATTATCAATCCTTGACCACATAAATTTAACCACAAGGTTCTTCCTCTGGGAAAAGGTTAATGAACGTGAATCAGATTCACACCTTGATGAGTGAGACTCTATTCTTAAGTATGAGGGCATTAGGTTTTGGCCATTCATAACTATTATATGGTCAAGTCTACTATCTGAACCAAGAGCTCCTCACCATTCTTAATGGTTTGCATTCTTTGTGGGTTGATTGCATTAAGGTTAAGCATCAGTCTTTAACCCTTTCCTTTTTAAGCAAATATGTTTCCCTACCATCAAGAACTTGAAAACTAGGTTACAAGACAATCAGACAATGGTTAGTGTTGGTTACTGTTTGACTATGATTGGGCACATGAATTCACACTCAAGTATTGCAGCATATCTGTGTTTGAGGAGATGAATCAGTATTTAAGGAAACCATAAGGTTTTCTGCATCCACCTGGTCATTCCTTTTGTTGCTTGGGACCAGATTCTAGCCCTAATGTGATAATATTGAGCTTCTAGTGGATTTCAAGGAAATTTGTTCTTAAAAGAAATCCATCATGTTTGTTGGGAGCACCCATCTTGAGTCAGGATCAATTCAACTGTGTAGTTCATGTATCTCAAAGTGCGTGGACTGGTTATTTATTTGCATTTTAGTTGTTATGTTGCCTGTAGGCGCTGAAGGTAGGTGATTCTCTTTGATCCTTTAGGCAGAAGTTTGGCTGTTTTAGAAGGCACTGGCCAACATGCACATCCTCCACTTAGCATAGATGGAGTCACTCTTGTAGATCCTCATCGACAATTTTCAACGCGAATGCGGTCCCTGGTCCCTCTGGATTTTAGTTGAAGACTGCATGTACTTTTTGAAAGTTTTTTTTGTATCACTCAAACATAATTTACACTAAGAAGATTGTCTTGCATATTGTGGTAGGTTTTCTAGTTTTAGCTGTTTGTAGGAGTTTTATGCTCCACTGAGAATCTCTTTCGGTCTTTCGATACCATAGTTAATAATTTTTCTTCTTTCAGAAACACAAGGAAAATATGGATATATATTCATGTCTTGCAATTCTGTTCTATGAACTTCTGATTGACGTAGATATGGTTAGCTACCAATTAAATTAAGCTGTTATATAATACATATGCAACTGCCAAAGTTTATATATAAGCAAGTATGGTATTCATAATTCTGTCTTCCTATTGTTTCAATCCTTTGGTTTGACGCAGGTACTGAAAGTCCCTTCTGAACTGGAGACTACCCTTAGGATCATAAAAAGTCATTCAACAGCAATCTTGGGAAGGCAGGGCGTGGAATCTGCGAAAAAACACTTGCTTCTTTTTGAGGTATATCTTGGACTTATTTTGGATATCATTAATGATGGTTGTTCCATAATATAATCTTGCAAAAATTAGTTGGTTTGTACTTGGTTTTGTTTTGTGGTTTGCTGGTTGTGGTTCTTTGTAAGAAAAAGCATGTTTGACCATTCATCCTGGTTGAGACTGAAACTTCATGATTTGAAATTTTTAGATGATAGGACAAAGCTTTGGTATCAATTTTTGGATGTCACTGTCTTGATCTTGCCCTAGCTGCCTCATGCAAGACAAGCTAGTAAAATATTGGATATGCATCTTTTTTCGCTGCTTGTGTCAAATGGCATGCACAGGAGAGAAAAATGTCTCTTGTACTGTACTGCTGCTTTTTTTGCTGCTCTGGGGGACATGTGACGTTGTATGATCACTATGGTGTAAGGCCTTATCCCAGGCTTGGCATAAGATATCATTTATATATGTGTAGCATGTTAGTCTCTCCATTTATGTTGCTTTGAACAATGTACAGGGTGAAAATATTTTGTTGAAAGGTTTCTCACACTGATGTAGGGAGTCTAGGGACAATAGAAAAGATAACTAATTGAGAACCAGCTGCTAATTGAAGGGAACAGAACACAGTAGCATACTGAGTTTGCATGATATAAAAATGACAAACGGTTGAATGCAAATTTTAGGTTTCTTAAGTTTGCTTTATACTATATGTTGTTGCACACTATAGGAAGTACATACTAAAACAACAAATTTTTGGCTAAATTTATGTCATCACTATTACTAAGTAATTCTAGGCAAATACTTTTTTGTGCATTTTGTCCTAATGTTTAGATTTGCTACAAATGTGCCCAAAATTCTCTTTTTTAGTCACAATAAATGAAATAGATTTTCATCGAATGTTGACTGATGTCAAGTCTGAAATTTCATGACACCCCCTAGGAGGTAAGGTTTGAAAATTTTGCCCCACGCTCTGTCCATTATCATTAACACAACATGGTAAATGGTGATGCGAACATAATGCTGTTGACAGAAGCTAACAGAAAGACAAGGGATCAGAGAGACTTTTTTTTTTTTTTCCCTTTTTAACATTTTGCTGTTAAATTTGTCGTAACATAACATGCTTGAAATATTTTATGATATATGATTCATAAGCCCTAATGTTTCATAGGGTATGCGCAAGGAATATGCTCAGGCAAGATCCTTGTCAAGAGCTCAAGCTCAGGTGCTGCGTGCTTATGACGAAATCAAAATGGCTACTACAAGACTGCGTCTTAAAGCAACGGAGGATGAACCTGCTGCTATTAACGTGCTAAGTAAAGAAGAATTGGTTCCATCTAGCTTGCAGTTATCTAGCGAAAAGTTTGTGTCATTGTCATCATTGCAACGCATGAAAGGACAACTTCGCTATCTGAAGGTAAAGTATGGGTCTCTATACCTGTATTTTGATATTTATAGGGATGTATGTGATCTTGGTCTGTAGGGCATCATATAACATTTATCCAGCTCACCTTTAGACGATCTTAGCAACCACTAAGGTATGTAGAATACAATTATTAACTAGTAGTATTGTTGACTATGCAAAATCTGCAAACCTAGATTCTTTTCCTTTCTGGTTTATGAAAGGTGATGAGGTGGTTAAATTTCTGCTTGATGCAGAACATGTGATGCATATTATAATGGTTAAATACAGCCCAAATGCTAGGTAACACTCATTTAGGATAAATATAGTTGAGAATTAGGTATGAGTTCTATATCCTAGAGGCATTGATGGCTAGCCTTTAATTCAGGTGTTCAAATTTTGGTAATTCTATTGTCAAATTAGTGTTAATAAATGCATAGTGAATGAACTGACGGAAAAAGTTATTCTTAATTCTTATGAAGGATGATGGATGATCTATATGGGGTTTGGATTTGACGATTCGTCGACTCGATACCATCTTTCAAATGGTAGTTTTGGCGGAGGAAAGAACTATTGCAGAAAGACTAAGCGTAAAACCGAAAGAAAGCAAATCTCTATTGCTTGTAAAGCTAAAATGATAACTGCAGGTTGTCTTACAAGAGTGATAGAAAGCTTATGGGTGCCTGAAAAGACAGGTTGTCTCCAGGCAACTCATTAGTGCTCTTGGCAGGTTGCAGTTGCTATTGGTTCTCGATCTCCTCCTCTCTTCACTGCTGGGACCTTCTCCTGACGTTTGGATAGCATGTAGCAGGCATTGAGGACTTCTCGTTGTAGCTAGATGAAGCTTTGGGTTGTTGGAAGTTGGAACATGATGAAGAAGGTTGTGGCGGGAAGAAGAAGGCTGCAGTCGTGCAGAATTCTCCGCTTTCTTCTCCTCGCTACCCTGAGGCTGCAAAACTAGGGTCAGCTGGCTCTTTGCTGAAGGCTTCCTTGGTTGGTTTTTGATTGGGGCACACCCTTGTTTTGTAGGGTGAGGGCCCTAAGTCCTTAAGGCTTAGGACTTTCCTTGTGGGGCGCAATAATTAGGATTCTCCTTTTTAGGGTCTTCCTTGTGGGGTGCTGCACCTAGAATTCCCTTGTAGGGCTGCCACACCCTTCTTGCTTGGTGCCTGCCTGTATTTGGGTGAGAACGGCCCTATTAGGACTTGGATTGTGGTTGGAGGGCTGCTGTTTCTTGGACTTGGGCTTTGCTTGCCCTAATAGGGCTGAATAGTATTAAGATTGTCCCTGATCAATGAAAGAACTTTTCATCCTGATCAATGAAAGAGCTTAATGAAAAGCCAAGCATCACATTAAGAGACAAAGCAATCAATTATGACTGTTCAAGCTTGGATAAGATTCAAAACAAAGTCCATTAGTGTCATAAGCTTTAAATCCTGGAAATTATGATGTCATGACACAATGAATGTTGATATCATACCTTTCAAAAGGTTCACTGTTACAAAGACTGGCTCATATTTGAGGTTATGATAGGTTAATTATATCTACTGCTAGTTTTCATCTCATCTTGAGGGAAAAAAGAGAAATAGAATGTTATTCTAACAAATAACAGACATGGTGTAAGGATAAAAAATGATCAATGGTTAATAGAAGAAAATGAATAAGAAGAAAATTATTCTTGTTTTTTTCTAGATTTTGTACTGGTTCGAGTCTAAAGATTATGAACTTGAACATTCAGTTGTAGCTAAATAAGGTGAAAACTTGGACTTTGTCTTTTCCTGTCAAGATAATTACGCTGGCATAAATCACAAACCAAAAATGCGAGAGGGTATTTCATTCTCACCCTTTAATTGATTGGACTTCATGTTGTGAACCTTGGAAAATGGTCCTTGTTCTCAGTTTCATCTTTGGAGATATTTTTAACAATTACTTAAAATTTGATGAATAATTCTTAATGTTCGATTGGAGAATGATTGAAACAGTACAAGGTGATATTCTTTCTTAAATATGCATCTTTTTGGGGTGTCCATGGTGCTATGATTGAAATTTTTAGTATAATGGTTTTGGGAATACTTATTCCTTTCACAATGGTGTCCTTGTAAAAGAATTATGGAGATTATAACTGACGGTTTTTTTTAGACATTATGTTGAACTAGATATTTCAGTTTCACATTGTAGAGGCTTGTTGGCAACCTGTAGGCATGAAATATGCCAGTACAAAAAAAGTATGTAGGGCCAGTACTAACTTATCATGCACATGGCATCCAATGAAGTCCCGCGCTGTGTTTGTCTTAAGAATTTTTTCATAACTTGGCATGGCATGAAGTTCTGTTCCAATACTAACATAGTAAAGGTTTTTTATAACCTTTTCATTTATTTATTGTCTGGCTGTTCACTCACAGTCATATACTTCAGTAAATGAATGCATTTAAACATATTAGAAATTGCACAAAGCCACAAAGTATTATGGTAGAAAGATTCTGACTATTGAGTCAAGGTATACTGTAATCATGGGAGAATAAATATTTGCAGGAACAAGTATTTCGAAGAACTGAATTAGTTTCTCGCATTACAGAGTGTAGAACTAAGGATGCTTCTTATATGACTGAATGAGTGGTAGTCTACAATTCTACATGCATCTGTTTGTCTTTGGGAATTGTGTCTTTGGACATTTGAAGTTGGTAAATTAATAACTGATGAGGAAGAAGTTGTTAATGTGCAATTCTGATTATGCATACTATGCCAAATGGTTTAAGGTTTTAAACACAATAGATTGTCAGCTAGTTAAGTTTTAACTTCAGATTTCGTATACTTGATCTGGATGGAAAACTTGTGATGCATGCTATCTATTTTCATTAGTCTTGGAGCTTATGCAATATTATATATTTCTTCTGTTTCTTGTTTGTATTGGTTTACAACTTTTGACATTCTACTTAGTACTCGTTGTTTTCCATTGTACTGCATTTGTCTAGGGATTGGCTCTGTCTAATCAGGTAACACATCATCAGTGCCTTGATTCATTGTCGAAGCCTCAGGAGACGGCTAAAAATTCTTCCTTTGCAATTAAAGATAGCATTTGTAGCACAGATCAGGAGCCTTGCCCTGTATGTCATGAGAGACTTTTTAATCAGAAGATGGTTTTTGAATGTGGACATGTCATTTGTTGCAATTGTAAGGAATTTGATCTTTTAATTCCTTTTCCAGATGTAATTTTTCTGTTTGTTGCACACTGCATTTGGTTTAAAGAAATCCCAGTCACAAGTACACATTATCTCAAATGATGGGCATTTATGGTTCAAACAATTGTGTTAAACAGACAAATTGTTTTTTTCTAAAACAATGCAATCTACTCATTTAGCTTCTTGGGGATATACTAATATACAGTAAAATTAAATACAAAAATCAGTCAAAGTTCTTTAATGGTATTGTGAGGGCAAGGTTCTAGTTGCAGGCAGAATTTATTGATTTAAGACAGTTCTGTGGTATTTGAGTCTATTAATTTTTTTAGAGCTAAATTCTTAATATTATTATTTAATTATTTGGATTTTTGACACCTTTTGTTACAGACACTAGGTTTGGATAAGTTTATTCAATTTAGGTAAAGGATTTTGACTTGAGAAATATCACTTCTTTTAAGTTAAGAGTTTTCAATTGTTATCTAACAATCAAGCCTAGACATTCGACAAGTGTTGAGTTCATTATGTTATATATTAATAATTTTCTTCGTATATTCTTTTTTCTATTTACCCTTACTAGATATATATGCTTTATTTTTCATTGGTACCAAAGATCAAAAAAATAGAGCAATGAAATATTATGCAGCAAGCTAGGTGGTTAAAGTGGGAGGAGCATCAGGAGTTTTTGTATGTTCACCTGGTGCCCTTTAAATAAAAAGAAATTATTATAAGATGATTATTAGATCAATCATTTTTTATGAACTTTGAGTGTTAGGCAATTAAAGAAGGAGTTTACGTAGCTGAAATTAGAATGTTGAGATGGATATATAGAGTTATTAAGAAAGAGTAAAAAGTGTCTTACTCGTGAGCAGTTAGGTATAGCCTAGAGGATAAAATGAGAAATCATTTAAGAGGATGTGGACATGTTCAAAGAAGTTCTGTAGATGCTATTATTCTACAAGTGTGTTGATTAGTATTAGTGAGACATGATGAGAGACGTAAAAATATTTTTTTAGAAACAATAAAAAAATATTTCAATGCTCTTGATTTAGTTAGACGTAAAAAGGTTGGGAAATTTCATTTTTATAGCAAAGACCATTGTCTTATGGCACAGACACAATGCAGTCATATGTTTACACCTTGAGCACGGTTCACCAGGACATGTATTGTCAGTTTTCCAGCATAAAACTTCTCAATCTTTGTCAACACATGTTGATCAGCATGTGAATCCTTGTTCTAAAGGTATAATCTTTCGTGCTCAAGAATCTAGAATTCATCAAATTATTCGAATCAAATTGGATTCTGTCAGCTAGTCAATGGTTAATAATGTGAATCACAAAAGAGAGGAATTCATCTAGGAGTAGAGTGTATTGCTTTTGGAGCAGAATTGTACCTCTAGAAGATGGGCACGGTGGGCATTTGTATGTTTCTTGAAAAAGTGAAATTGACTGTAGAGCCTAAATTTCTTGCATCTAAATTAGCCTGATCATGATAGGAAAAGTGCAATGAATATTTCTTGTCACCGTTTCTATTTTGCTATGTTGAATTTAAATATAACCTCATTGTTTGGGTCACATACTGTATTAAATGGCTAACAAGTATGTGAAAGGTTTTGATTATTTAGTAAACTTAAACATCTTTATCAATAGGTTTCAAAGAAACAAGCAAGGAATACTTGATAGTTTTATTTTCTTGAGATATATATCATTAAGCTCAACATCTCTCTTTTATAGAATGGTTCTATTCTTTTCTTTCCATCCATGCTATATTTATGGTCATCCTCAAGGGAGACTTTCTGTGGATTATATATGGACAGTTTCTGTTGTGAGAAAAATCTGCCTAACTGCATTAGCTTGTGGTTCTGTGAAGAGCTAGAAGCAGCAAGGGCACCTTTATCTCAATATCCAAAATATAAAGCCATGGGGTAAATCAATTCAGAATCATCATTTTAAGCTCCAAATATTCATTAGAAAGCAAATACTTAGACTTGTGTCAAGGATCATAATATTACTAACCTAGCTTCACTGTCATAAAATAACATTTTCTGATGGTCTGCTTTACAATCTTGTGTTTTTTACTTGAGGCAAAGGCAGAAATTGCAAGTGAGACACTGAAATACCATTTTTTGGCATTTGATTCATCCAGTCAAAAAATGCAATCTATTTCCAGGTTAAACCAGGTGGTTTGCATCAAATTCTATCCATTGATAGTGATATTTCTAATCAAAATTTTCACTCCAATTAACATGTTGCATACCCAGACAATGATATAACAAGTTCTTTTGGTAATCTTTTAGTCATGGATATCTCCAAATGCACCTTCTGAACTATTTTTATACTTTTACAGGTTGTCTTCAAATGACAGATCATGCAGTAGTGCACTCTGGAAAGAATCAACGGAAATGGATTACATGTCCCACTTGCCGTCAACGGACCGATTTTGAGAACATTGCGTATGTGGATGAGAAACAAAATAAGGGCAGTGATTCAAGACTATCAAATACTTCTAATTCTAAAGCTGAATCAGAAAACTCTATCACAGTTAAGGGATCATATGGAACAAAGGTATGCTTTCGTCAATTGTTTTGATGATTTGGTAAGCATTTTTATACTCATACAGTTTGAGATAGATCATTTTTTTCATATTAGTATATAATATAACGGAGGTATTGTTATGAGTATTATAGATGTTAGAAACTGATTTCTAGAAATGTTGAATGTTCAACTTTTATTTTGTAAAGTGTTTATGGTGGAGAATTTATATAGAGAGACTAATGGGATAATGGATGAACAAGAAAAGAGAACAAAGGATTTTTTACATGGCTTGGGTATAGACATTCTTCATTCAGTACTTATTCTCTAGTCTAGTCACACACACTTTAAAGACACTTTTTACTTTTTTAACATTTGGTTATAATTTTGCAGGTCACACACTTTCAGATATAATTTTTATTTTATTTTACAATTGTTTATACTTTTGAATTTTTGTCCCGCGCTATGTTATATCAGCTATGCCCCAGGTGAAGCATATACTGATGGGAAGACATAAGCATCCACTAGATCTGAGTATCTTTTTTTTCTCTCTCCTATTTGAATTATGCAATATGAGGAACCATGTAAGTTATGCGCTTAATAGTAGACATTTTCTAACAATGAGCTACTTGGTCGAGTCTCAACTCTTTCTACTAATGAATTCAAGTGTTTTGTTTACAAAATGAAAGCAGATCTTTGCATGCTTAGTTCTATCAGAAATACTGGTTCAGCTGCTATGCTGAGTGCTATTTTGTTAAAGAATAACAGTGTTGATATTCAAACATTCATACTCCTTCCCTGCATTAACTTTTGCTACAGATCCAGCTAAAGTCCTATATTCAAGCCTTTCTCCTCATCTGGCTGAATTTTTTATCTCTTGCTGAGATTTTTGTCCCTGAAAACATCTGATAACTAGAAATAGGCAGTTGTCTTGATCAGTTGTCTAATGTACCTTCCAGTAGGCCAACCCACTCTGAAGCTTTTATTTTGATGGAATGCAAGCATGCCATCATTGCAAACGTCTTTTGTAACATAAATTGATCCTTCACATATTTGACCCCAGTCATGATATCTCTCTTTTACATTTCTCAGTATCTATCTCAGTTCTTCCATGGGGTGGAGAATTGTACACATACATGCAAACCTGATTAATTGACCAAACCAAACATCAGATGTAGTTATAGCAAGATGAAGGAAACTACTACAATTATTCTTTGTTTCCAACTGAAAAGTGGACATTATGGTTTATAAATTTATTTCCGTATGGTAGTAACTTTTATTATGATTCTAATGTTTATTGTTATTTGCATATTAGTGCCTTTAAATTATATTTCTTTATTTATCATATTTTAATTTTTATTTTACCTTAAGTATTATCTTGTTATCCTTTTATTATTATGTCGTGCCACCATATTTTATAATGCTTTAAGAAAAAGTATGTGTGAGAGAGAGAGAGAGCGCCTTTACTACAAATAATAAAAAGAGAATTTGAATTTTTTTTTTACTATGGATATTGCAGTGCATAGAGTCTAATGGTGAGAAAATTTAATTCCATGTGGCTGATGCAAAAATACTGAGGATATTATGGCTTCTTGTTGTTGTTAAGATGAGGGCTGAAGAATCTATACCCTGTCTAGCCACTTCATAACCAATTAAAAATGCACTTTTCTACTTCAGAAGAGAACCTATCCTTTTATGAGTTGTCTTAAAGAAATATATCAATACATCAATAATGTCTTTTGATTATAACTATTTGTGTTCACAATATATACCATCTTCTTACATTTTTGTTTTGCTTCTTGCTTTTTAAAGATCGAAGCAGTTATAAGAAGAATATTGTGGATAACTTCAAATAATGAAGAGGCCAAAATTATCGTGTTCTCTAGTTGGAACGATGTTCTTGATGTGCTGGGACATGCCTTAGTTGCTAACAGTATCACATTTGTTCGGATGAAAGGTGGCAGGTACACTTTTGTAACATGATCGATATCAACTATCATTTATTTTTGTATTATGAGAACTAAAACCCTCCCTTATATTTATTAAATATCTCCTGGATCCAATTTCTTGGCAAAATATTTGTTGTAGAACTACGCAGGTGTGAAATAATGTAATGTTTACCTGTGTGCTAGCGCATAAGGGGACTATTCTCACATTTAATATCATACTGGTCCAGCATATCATCATCCTTCTGTGAATGTTATGATGTTACATGCACAAATCATGTTTGTGGTATGCACATAATGATTATATCATACTGGTCCAGTATATTATCATCCTTCTGTGAATGTTATGATGTTACATGGACGAATCATGTTTGTAGCATGCACTTTTCATTCATTGTATTAACAAATTTACATACAGGAAATCACAAGTAGCAATTGCACAATTTAAAGGACAAGAAAACATGCAAGTAGGTGAAAATACACAAGAGCAGCTCACTTCATCCAAGTCTGTTCGAGTTCTGATGATGCTAGTCCAGCACGGTGCAAACGGTCTCAATCTCTTAGAAGCACAGCATGTCATTCTCATGGAACCTCTGCTAAATCCTGCAGCTGAAGCACAAGCAATCAGCCGTATCCACAGAGTTGGGCAGGATAAGAAGACGTTCATTCACCGATTCCTAGTATGTGCTAGAGCTTTTTCTAAATTGTGATCCTTACCTCATTTGGTTACTTTTCGCTGTAATGACAGGTGAAGAACACTATAGAAGAGAGCATCTACAAGTTGAATATGACAAGGGATGTCAGTTCCGTCATCAGTCCCAAAGTCAGCAAAAACCAAGATCAGCCCATTTTGACACTCCAAGACGTGGAGTCCTTGTTTCCCTTGGCAAGGCCATCTGAATTGCACCAAGATAGGAATGAGCCAGATGGAAGCTTAAGGAATTTGCCTCCAGCTGTTGCCGCTGGCCTAGCTGCTCATAGGAGATTATTCGAGGGACATAACAACTTGCGGTAAATCTAAATTGAATCATCTCTCTTCCAGCTCTTCTACTAACTCATTTTCCATGGAAGAATCTTGTATAGTGATCCATATATCTCGCCCGAATGCATCTCGAGTGTGTGTCACTAACGAGGTTTAGCTGCAACGGGTATTGCTGATGAAGGTACAATTTTCTTCTATACATTTTTCCTCTTGTGAGAAGTCGTGGTTTCCTTTGTATTCGTGGAAGCTGTAACCATGTATATATTGGATGCATAGCTTCGATCCTGTAAGTAAATAGTCCACGAATAATTAGTTAAATTATGAACCAGAAATGTTTTGAGTTCAACCTGTGGCTTTAATCCTGAACTGGTTAATGATAAAACTAGGTACTTGGGAGGTTGGCTTAAACTGTTCTTTCCAATTTTAATTTGTGCTCGCTTGGCTGGCTATTTTTAGGTTCACAAATAATCATCAACAAATTAATATTTTGCGTTGGAACTAATTACGAATTACTTCATAAATAATCTTCTACTTTCATTTATCTTAATATCATTTATTTTATTGATAAAAGTAAGAAAGTAATAAGTAAAAAGAGAATTTAAATATTTCAGTTAGTAATAAGTAAAAACGTGATCCTCTGTGTTCCAATTAGTAACGGACAATGATGTTGTTAGGAGCAACGGGTGATATGATCGGCGAGGAGAACAATAACGAGAGATGAGGGTCCCAGAGGTATTGTTATCCGTCATCATCAATTAAAACTTTAAAGTTATTTTTTTTATCTATTATTTTTGTGCTTTCGTCGGTAAAATCAATGGTGTTAGAGTAAATTGAGTTATATGTTTTATTTTTATAATTATAGAGATTTTAATCTTTTTAAGTTTAGAGATTGGAATGTTAAGGAGGTCAATTATATCTTATAAGATATAATTATAAGATATAATTTTAATCTAGCATTCTTATTTTACTCAATAGAAAATTTTTGATAATTTATCGTAAAATTCTAAACTCAAATCTCTCTTTATTATTATTATTATTATTATTATTATTATTATTAGTATTATTATTATTATTATTATTATTATTATTATTATTATTATATATGTATGTATGTATAATATTATATATATATATATATATATATATATATATATATATATATATATGATAATAATCAATTAATAAAGATATAGGTGAGGAAGAGAGATTCTTGAAAAAAAAAAAGGAAAAATAATTAATAATTTTCGAATTATTTAATTATTACATAATATATTATATTCCTAACTTGCCCAAACCATTAAGAAACTCACTTTAATTATTTCCTTAATCATACTACACAAAGAAGGCAAAATCTTAGAATTCTTGAAAAGCTTATAATAAATAGTATTAAAATTATTTTAAGGAAATGTTTGATATCTATTTTCTTCAAACATATATTAAAAAATTTTCAAAATAAAAACTTATGATAAATTATCTTGCGATGTGGTTAGCCATATTTTAGAACTCTTCAATTTTCGTAAACCTATTTGTTTTTGGATTTAGGCCTGTATATTCTATACCCTCGTTCCCCAAATGTACTAAGGAGGTTTCATATATCTTTCTATGATGGTCATAAAATTATTACATCAATATAAGGAGAGAAATGTGTGCCATTGGTTGTCTAATTTGTTGAGGACTATCAATCAACCCCTCCTTTAATTTGCATGAACCATTACTTTCCTTTTGTTTGTTCTGTGTGTGCTACCAATACCCAAAGCACATCTTGTGATAGGCTTCTAACATAATACAAGGTTTTTCTTTTTGAAAATAGAATAAATAGACAACAATTTTCATTGCCATCAAGGAAATCAGTAACAACATTGGATTAAGGAAATCAGTGTGACCTCGACAGACCATCATTACGTACAGTTCAGAAGCACAGAGAGAGAGAGAGAGAGAGAGAGAGAGAGAAGTCTTCTTCACATAGCTTCCAATAGCTTCTCCTCGTAGTTACCGCATGGCCTAAGCGAACTAACATAAGGAAACAAGGTGAAGTAATTGAATCCTGCGGATCCCAGCTTCTTCAGTTTTCCCTCCTTTATGCTGTAGCTGTACACCTTGTCATTGATGTCGAAAACAAGTGACGCGGTGGTCGCCACCTCGCTTAGCATGACGCAGGTTATGATGCAGTATTCCCTCATCTTCGTGAATCCCATCTGGGCCAAACTTACCTCGTGCGCCGTCACCCATCGCACCGCACCGTCGGTGGCCTTCGTCAGCGACCACAGAGTGAACGCACAAGAAAACGTTTGGTAATGGATGAGAGAGAGCGACTCCCCCTCCCACTTGCCGATCGCCATCGTGTCCCACTTATTAGCGGTCAGTACTACGATTTCCGGCAGTGGGATAATCTGCGTGCTCTCCTTCCTCGTGTCGAAGGCGACGATGTACGGGTCAGTCAGTTGATCTACGCCCGACACCCAGAACACGGTCTCGCCGCAGACCACCGGGTGCTCGTAGTCTAGATTCCCTTTGCCGAAGTCGAGCATCTCGTAATTCTTCCACGCCCAGGCCGTCGAGTCGTAGACCCGACACTGGTGCGCGAAGTTTCGACTGAGGTAGACCAGCTTGTAATCTTTCGTCACCCTGTCATCGTCGTTCATGAAGATGGCCGCGATGCCACCCCAGGAAACTAACTTGCACGGCGGGGAGGGGAGCCGACACCGAGTCCTACGGGTCAGGTTGTAGACAAATATGTTTCCGACAGTGCCACGAGAACGTCTCTCGTCCAAATGCAAGACGAAGAGGAGGCCACCGAATGACCCTAGGATACTAAAATGGATCTTCCTCAGGACTTCGAGGCTGCTTCTGGGCACGTCGGCGTATCGGTCAACGCGGAGGTGCGTGATGCCGGTCTTGGGCGCGTCCTGGGCTAAGAAGCCGGAGATGGCCGTGTTGTGGCATGACTGTAAAAGGAGGAAATGAGAATCCGACAAGAGTCGGTGGAAGGTCTTGCAGACAGAGAGGAGCCTGATGAAGGACTTGGACGGGAGATACGAGAGGATCTCTACGAGCACGTCGTGGGGAAGGGGAGGACTGCTTCTTCCGAGCTTCTTCGGACCAACGACGTCGACACTGCAGGTGTTCTCGAGTGCATCGGCCATTATTGCATCGAGGGGAGAATCGAAGGATTAAGACTACGTTATATAGAGAAGCAATGGAACTTTCCTTATTTTAAATCCAAAAAAAATATCTGAAGGGTGTCAATTTTAAAAAATTTTCGTATAGCGTTCTTTGTCAAAAGATCAATTTATCCCTATCTTTATTAGATCCGTCGTTACCTTCATCGTGCTTCGTCCTTATGTCGTCTTTTCATTTCATTGGATCTATTGTTATCTTTGTGAATTTTATCGATCCTTATCGAACCCGTCTCACCTTAGCACTAGGGTAAAATAATTTTATATTTATAAGAAATTTTGAATTAGGATGCTACGTGAGAATTTGTCAAAGATAGAATTTTCTAAAACTTTTTCATAATATATATAATAATAATATAATTATTACATTACAAAAATGAGAAGAATTATCTAGTGTTGGTGGTATTACAATAAAGTGAAAACAATACGGGTCTTCATATATATTTTTTTATGAAAACGGCAACGAATAATTGGATTTGATATTGTCATTCCAGACATAATACAGTAGTTAATCATTAAATATAATGTGATCCTTACACTCGTATTAGAGTGTATGCCGAGTAAACGATAAAATTATTTTGCTATGCAAACGATCAATGCAACTTACTTAGCTGTAATAGTATAAGGATGGTGGTCATATATGATGATGAATCATCAAGTCTTGTGATGATTGCTTCAACTCGAATAATCTCACTAAAAGTTGTTGTCATCGATCTATATTTTGCTACGGAAAGATGGGTAGGACTCGTTGAGGCCCAATAGAATCTTATTGAAATTGAAGGACCTCTTTTACCGCACCGCATATACATTTTTGGTACATAACCAAAGGTAGTAAGTTCACCCAAAATTACTTAAAATTTGGTGAAATACATTGTTCACAGACATACAAACAAACTCGAGAAGATGGATCCATGCGTGAATGATTTTTGTTATATATAGCAATAAAAAATTTTATTTAATATTTATATATTTATAATTATCAAATCTATTTTCACCTCAAACAATTATCTAGCTCTCATTTTTCGATACCACACTACGTTCAAATAAAACTATAATTTTTTTATTTTTTAGCATAAATGTCTAATAGTAAATAGGTTAGAGCTTGAAAAACCAAGTAACAATATGTTGAATCAATATCAACTATTAAGAATGGTTCATATTATGCATGAATAAAGAGAGTATCATCGAAAAGGATGTATAGATGTATGACGACCTGTATAGTGTAAGTATACTCATAATAAATGATTTAAAACTATCATGTATTAATCATATGTTTATGCTGCTGTTGAATCTGTAAACTGATTAGTGAATCTGTCAGTTATCATCATCCTATTACCAATGTGGGGCATGAGGGATTGAAAGAGTGTTGTAGCATACAAAGCATGATCAACAGGATAAGCCTGGTTAGAGAAGCTGGCAAACCTTGCAGTCTCTCTCTGCTGGTTGGTGCATTGAAAGAAGCTGTTGAAACTGCATTCTGAAACAATTCCATGCATCGATGAAACTGCATTGTTTCCAAAAGGCACTTTCAGTATCTGAGGTTTCATAGTAGATTGAAACAGATGAAACTTCAACAGAGATTAGGCTAACGGTGGAACTACAGAAAGAGACAAAGCAATCCCAAGTCACCATCCTAACCCACCAAAGTGGTGAGTCTGTTGCGAGGATCGTTATATAATTAGTGATGGAAAGGCAAACTCGGAACACTTCAGAAACACTGCACGTTTCCTCTGGTCATGATCAAGTTGCATGTGGAGTAGATGGATGCTGCAGCAGCCCGCACTGCATACTCCCGCTCGGTAGACTCAGATTTCTTCAATTTGCTGCGGGGAACAAAACAAACCATATTGGAAATACTTCATTAGCTAGCATCAGATAAATAAAGAAATTAAACAAGTCCAAAAATGCACAGTAATACACAGTGATTCCATAGAAAGAAAAAGACAAAGCAAACATATGGTATTCTAATGAGATTTGGTTGAAGTAATCGTGTTGTGTGACTGAAATCAGCCATAACCTACCATAATTGGTCGATAGGACCCGGCTTATCTCAATACTTTTTGTAACAATTAATGTATCAGTAGGTACAATTTGTTATCAGAATTAACTATTTTTTCGATACGCATACATGTGAACGAATACACATTTCTACATCATAAAAGTAGAGTAAGAGTCAATAACATGCCAGCTCTTTTGAATGAATCATACAGATGGCTGAAAAACATAATACGTATCTTGATTAAGTGTCAAGAGTCAAAATCACCATTAAGCTGTGCACGGTGCAACCTATAAAAGCAATCTGCAGTATAAACTGGATACTGTAGGTGAGAAGTTTGGAAAAGTTTACGAACCTTGAATCATGTGTCAAATTTAGATGAGAAGAAGCACCAGAAGAAACAAACTTGAGACCATTCTCACAGTGTAGTTGCATTTCTTGAACTTGCTTTAACCAGCTCTCCTGGAAAAGAATAAGAACCACCATTATCCACGCAACATTTCAAGAAGTCAACATGCAGAGACATCTTTCATGATCAAAATGTAGTTCAAGTGGCAGGCACACAGAAATTTAACATGCTAAAAATCCTAATTAGAAACCTCTCCCATTTGTGCATTCTTGAAGAAATTTTTTAATTGCTCAAAGTATAAATATATGAAAATGAAATGGACTAACTAACAACCCCATTATTAAAGTCAAGGCAGCAATAACATTACTGATGAAGAATAATATACTAATAAGCTTAGATCTTGGAAAAGGTAAACAACTTTAGATAACAAAAATTAATGCCAACAATCAACGGGTAAATATGTTACACTTCAAATTTCTGAAAAGAGAAACAATTGAAAATTACTAAAGCAACAGTTTATACTCACAAGGTGCTTTCCCTCCTCATATAGTGTTTTATCCATCTGACTGAAAAGAGATCTCCAACGAACCACATGCATTTCTGAAATTGCTTTTGTTGAACCAGCCTCAGATGATTGTGCAAAATTTGGTTCATTTTCTTGGTTAGACGTAAACTCTTTAGATAACAGATAAGGCAGTTCAGTCTGTATAACATTCCTCACTCTCTTCTTGCTGCGCCTTAGTGCTTCATACACAAACAAAAAAATTTGATATATAAGAAATCTATACTCACACAGCTACAATTTTTTTTTGAGTTAATATATTATTACCAGCAATGCGCCCTTTTATGTCCTGTTGAAGGAGGTCCAACCACTGAGAAGCAACATTAGCAGCTGTCAGTGAAGATCAAGTTAGCTCATATGCATTTTGCTAGTATATATAAACTATCCATCATGCTTAAGGATTTAGTAGAACTTAAGTTCTATTCAGTAGGCCACACAGTTGCAACCTCTATAGCAACTGCACAAGTACAATCCAACAATTCATCAATGCAAAAAAAGCAAATCCACTATTCTAATATTTGAATTACTACCTTTAAGAGATAAAGAGTCAACATTTTCCTGATTTGCAGAAAATTCATCAATCGTTGCACTGCTAACATTTTCTGAAGTGCGTGCTGTAGCTGATGAGACCTTCAGTTTAAGCGCATCACCCTCACATTCTGTGGTCAGCTGTGAAGTTGCACAAGCTCCCTGATGAAAAGTATGCCAAACCATTTCGTTTTCGTTCTCACCTGGATACTCAGTCCTTGGAGGAATACATGGCTCGCTTAAAATCACCTGCTTGGTGGTTGAATCTTGGCTGCAGATATGCTCTTTTCTTCTATCACTAGTCTCTTTAATTCCTCTTTCTGCTTGGTCAGTGATTCTATTTTGGGTTTGATTATCACGCCTTTCAGAGTGCACTATGGCATCTATGATGGAATGAACCTGCTTGCTATTTCTGACGTGGTTGATGATCCCTGGGTTTAGTCCAGAAAGCAATCCACAAGGAGCAGCTATTTTGTTGAACCTGTTAACCTGTTCTCTCTTTGCAAACTCGGTCTTTCTTTTAAGTTCGTCATATTTTCTCTTTCTTGGCTGGCGAACCTGCTGCTTGGGCATCAGTATGCTTCCACGTGAAGATGAAAGAAAACCATTCTGTTTCATTTCTTTCCACACTCTCAAAGGTTCGCTTTCCTCAACTGGACCAGTGGTGCTACCACTCTCGGAGGCATCTGCAGGTTTAATCTGTCCTAACTTCTTGTAAGGATAGAAAAAATCATGTTCGGCTGTACTAGATGTAGCAATCGAATTAAGATCCACTGTGAGGCCCGTCATTTTAGTGCTACCTTGTTCACCCTCATTTTTCTCAATGGGAAAAGACTGTCTGCTAATTTCCTTAGCAGATATCGGCACATTTTCATGCCCCAGGATAAATGGATTCGTACTGCCAGCAGGACCCAAAGTCAGACAAGCAGGAACATGTTCGACAGAACTATGACATGTAGTCTCTGATGCAAGCGTATCTGAAAGCACAGATGTGGTAGCCACTAGAATTTCAGAATGACGCTCTTCTTTATGATCATGTCCAGGTACCTTGAGTTCATTTGTGGTTGATGAATCTAAACTACAGCTTCTAATTCCTAGGACACAAATCATTTAACAAAGTTAGGCTTAGGAAGGTAAAGTGGAACTAACACACTGGTGCAGGTAGTAAATGCGAATGAAATAACAATCATATAGAATTGAAGATAACTTATCCTAAAAAATTCACTTCTTCGGACATCTTAAATTTCACCTGTAAACAGAGCAACCTCTTCTCCATTAGGACACACCGTGGTTTACAAAATCATCAATAAGCAAATGTGTCAGGGAAAAAAATTGAACACATTTAGGAATGGATTTTGCTAGACTATCATATTGCATGTTGTGTCCTGTGAATAATCAGTACATAAGAAGATAGCACGAAACCAATATTCTGTTTATTGTGTAGTGTATCACATGTTATAATTTAATTTCTTGATGAAGATTAATGCAGCCTCATTGCCAAAATTATGATTAATCAGTGTAGCAGTAGTACCAAGTCTCATCCCTCTTTAACGCTATCGCACAAATGAGTTTTCCCCAACAAATCTAAACAACTATAATTGATTGATATTAATTAATAAGTCAAAGTGAAGTTTAGATGTGTTCAAAGACAATTTATAAATTATCTGATAACTCAGCAATCGGAACGCTGTCCAAGACTCGGACACTACTTTTAGACCTAAGCTTCATATTGGAAAATAGGAACCGAAATTTGGTACAAGTCATTCCACTTCTAAGTCTTTTTGAACTGGAATTCCAGTAAGATGACAATTACATGATAAATTCAGTATTATCTCTTATGAAAGAATGTGTAAAATTAAGTAGTTTATCGAAATAATAGACAAATCAATAACAACAACACTAAGTAATCTCATGATGCACAATCTTCCCAACAAAAAGACGGGTTTTTTTTTTCGTATTTGCAGGCCTAAAAACCACATGCAGATGCAAAATCAACCTATTCGTTCCTAAATCAAGAAAGCGGAGCCCAGAAAGACCAGAACAAGCCGACTCACCTTCGACTCCAAGCACCGACTCCAGATCACGCATCTTCATCCGCTTAGACCCATCCCGTCGCCCTTCGATGTCCCCCTCGCAATCGCTCGTCTCCCCCTCCTCCTCCAATGGGTAAACTCCGCATAAGCGGAAGACAAAACAGAAAAAGAACATCAAGATCACAACACCCTAAGCCGATTCCATACCTTGATTCGAGACACCTGCACCGCGGCGGATGCATCCGACGCCATTCCCGAATTTCAATCGATCCAGTTCCGAGTCCAAGAAAACGGAATGGGGAGATGGCGCAGGGGATCGAGAACACTTAGGGTTAGGGCGATGGAGAGAAAGAAAGAGAGCGGAAGACAAAGAGGGGACGGAGTTTGAAATGGGAGAGTGAGAGGGGATGCGGTTTTCATACTTTGAACCGAAAAGGGCGCGGCTCTTTAGCATGTGAAAACGCTCCCTTTCCCCTCTTTGGGCCTCTTATTTGGGCCTTAAAGCACCTTTCAAAATCATATATATATATATATATATATATATATATATATATATATATATATATATATATATATATATATATATATATATAACATATAACATATAACATTTGATGTGTTATTAGAATCCATAGAATATAGCAATGAATGGAATTCATCAAGTTGATAACAAAATCTTAGTTCAAAAGACTATTATGCCCCTCCAATTGAACTAAAGATGTCGTGGTTACAGCATCTTCTCCCATTTAGGAATTTATTCCCTAATTCAAAAAATAATTTTAATTAATACATAAATAAGGATATTTCTCTTTGACTTCCTTCTTTCGTTCTCAAGTTGTATGATGCTACTAATGGACCTTCATTAAGGGTATTCTCTTCTTTCTGAAATTATGCACCTTCTACTTTAGAATTTATATCGATTGCTCCACGTAAGTAGCATCTTGTTATAGTTGGAGTGGTTAGTAGGATAAGACGTGCAAGGAATCCACAATATACTTTCGAAGCATTAACACATAAGACACATTATGAATTTTTTAGAGTGATGATAGTATGGTGTCTCTAGATAGCTTTCCCTTTTTTCTCAAATCTCATCTCATTTTTTATCGATAATACTTTGAAAGAGATATGATCATCCACTTCAAACTCAAAGTCATTTTTTTTTTATCGACTCTAGGTTGTTAGTAATATCGTATGAAATGGACTGAATATCCTTTTGAATCATCTGAATTCCAAATAATTATTTTTTCTTAAATTATTTCAATAAAATGGAGATCTATATCTTCTTCTATATAGAGTTTCAAAAGATATCATTTGAGGATTCAAATGATAGTTATTATTGCAAGAAAAACTTTACTAAGTGCAAATGTTCATCCTAGCTACCATCATAGTCCACAAAACAAACTCTTAGGAGATCCCCTAATGTTTTAATAGTTCTTTTAGATTATCGGAGGATGAAAAATTATACTAAATTTGAGTTAAACAAAAACAGGTGCCCATTTGCTTTGAGACGTAGGTTTAGAATGCTCCACTAATTGATTCATGGCTTGGCTAAAGGAAGTGGCAGAGGGTATGACACATACATAGGTTAACAATAATAAACTAAACCAAAGAGGTCACGAATATAAGAAGAGAAATGGTGTGACAATCTTTGAAATTTTGGATCATCCATTTATATTCACGACGACTTTATCAATCCAATAAGTGGATGATATAAGAACACGAGATCTTTCGTTCTAATATCATCTTAAATGTTGTCGATGTCATTCCATTTAAAAGCTTAAGACATAGATACATCATTTGCTATTTATTATTGTCCCTTGCCATGCCATGGCCGCAAGAAGAGGGTGCCTGAACTCACACCCTCAGCTGCTCCAAACCTCTCACTGAAGGTTAGCTGCATCCATGGCGGAGAAGGAAAGCCACAGCCACATGAGGCTGTCCCTCAGCACTTGCCTTGTCCTCCTCCCCTATCTCCCTCGGAAAGCAACCTCTCCTCAACCCTTTCTCCATCTCCCATCGGCTGCCACAGGACACACCCTCTTGTGGGGCTTTTCTCAGGCTTGTGTTGGCTGACAGAAGCTGGTTGTCTTTGGTAGTGTGAATCACTGGAAAGTGAGATCATGGTGCCCCACAAGGAGGAAGAGGCACATGAGGGGTGCAAACTCTGGTGCAAGTCTGACAGACAGACAGATGCAGAAGGTTTTGGCAGAGACATGTAGGAGATAAGAAAGAAAGTGTCTGTGGTTTATAGAGAGGCATGTGGGTGGGGATTGGATGCAGGCCAACTTGGTGAAGAATGGTATCCCCCTCCTTGGAGTGAATCGTGTGATGCATTGCACCTTGAGTCATGCTATTCTTCAACATCATGATGTTGGGAGTCCAAAAAAGCTGAGCAATTTGCAGGGTGAACAGTTATGGCTTGTGGATTGGGTGGTGGTGTATCACATCTTTCTTTGTAATAATTGTCCACTAATATGATCATAAGCATGATTTAAACCCCTAATCAATAGGTCCATGACATATATATATATATATATATATATGTATGTATGGGTTTAGTTAATCTTATTATATCATGTCGAGCATAAATACTAGTTTGATCCACCTTAACAATTCGATCATCATATTTGAATTAATCAAACCTATTAACCTTAATGTTAGATGACAAATACGATGATTATGATTCGATTTAGCTCTCTTAGTTACTCTTAATGTGACATTCGCTTTACCTATTTTTGTCCATCTCTTTTTCTATCATTATATAACAAAATAAAATACCATTATCATGCGATAAAATTAACCTTAACTACGGATAGTCTCATGTGCAAAATCACAAGAGTCGAAGATTGTAGGCAACTTTGACCAATATTATTCCACCCATCGTTTCATGCCATAGTCCCAACACCGAATCAATCACAAGTACAAATTCTGTGGGCATTTTCTCATTGATTGGAGGAAATAGACGATCTTCTCTCTCTCAATCTCTTTCTCCTTTTCTTGTTCTCTCTCTCTCTCTCTCTCTCTCTCTCTCCATGTGAAGAGCGCGGAAATCCCGGCAAGACATGTGAAGCTAACATGGTAGGCCAACTTTGAATCCTTAATTGAGAGACAGACTTCCTCTACTGAAAGCAAGTATTTGTGTCCAAAAGTCAAATGCTTTACTTGTATTTTGGAGACAGTAGCTTATCTAACAACAGTATCACAATGATGCCATGATGTATCCTCTTATATTAATGGCTTCACCTAATTTAATGACAACAAATAGTTGATCATCAAATGATTGCATACCTAATATTTGGGAATGTAATGTTACTAAGATGATTCTTGCAATTTAAGAATGCTAATGTGTTTACCTTTAGAAGCAATGTACTTTAGTGACTTGGATCATAAGAGAGTGATGCAGTCGATAAGGAAGAGTGTGGTTCCTTTTCACTGACATCTCTAGTAGATGTGCAAAGCTTGGACTCGAGCAGTGATGGAAACCCGAAGAAACACGTAGCGGATCAATGTGCCACTGTCTTAAATCTGTACATGGATATTTGTCCCATTCCTGTTGTTACCATGCCTGCCATTTGTTGGAAAGTAGATTGTGTGTGTGTGTGTGTGAGAGAGAGAGAGAGAGAGAGGATGAAGAAGAGACAACATGCATGTGCTTCTGATTTGGATGATCGCTGCAGTCGTTCTCAAAGTCCATGGCGGGCAGCCGACTTGTCTCTTTGCTTAGAGATACCAGTGCAGGAGCCATGTCCATGTCCACCTCTCCTCCGCTCTTGGTATAAATAGACCACCTTCCCTCCCCTTCTCTTCACATCCCAACCAATACGAACCACCTCTTCTTCTTCCTTTGCCCACTGCAACATCTTTTAATGGCTAGGCCAAGGTGTTCCCTCTCCCATGCTATCTTCTTCTTCTTCTTCACGATGTCTTCCTTCGGCTTCTTCGTACCTGGGGCCTTGGCAGGTTCCTACGGGTGGCAGAACGCCCATGCTACGTTCTACGGCGGCGGCGACGCATCCGGCACCATGGGTGAGTTCCCAAACTCAAAGAATAATGGTTGATGGTACGCCTTGGACTCCGCCATTGCTAAGCTTTGCCATGTGTTGGGCTCATCAGGAGGAGCTTGTGGGTACGGCAACCTCTACAGCCAGGGGTACGGGACGAACACGGCGGCGCTGAGCACGGCGCTGTTCAACAACGGGCTCAGCTGCGGCTCCTGCTACGAGATGCGGTGCGCCGACGACGCCAGGTGGTGCCTGCCGGGCTCCATCGTCGTCACCGCTACCAACTTCTGTCCGCCCAACTACGCCCTCCCCAACGACAACGGCGGGTGGTGCAACCCCCCGCTGCAGCACTTCGACCTCGCCGAGCCCGCCTTCCTCCAGATTGCGCAGTACCGTGCCGGCATCGTCCCCGTCTCATTCCGCAGGTGCCACCACCGGCCGTCCCCCACCTTGTCAGGTTTCCCCCCCGCCCAAAGCAAGCGTCTCACGCCGTGTTGTGACCACTGTTCTGCAGGGTGCCCTGCGTGAAGAAGGGAGGCATCAGGTTCACCATCAACGGCCACTCCTACTTCAACCTGGTGCTCATCACCAACGTCGGCGGCGTCGGCGACGTGCACGCAGTGTCGATCAAGGGGTCCAAGGGCGGGTGGCAGACCATGTCGCGCAACTGGGGCCAGAACTGGCAGAGCAACTCCTACCTCGACGGGCAGAGCCTCTCCTTCCAGCTGACCGCCAGCGACGGCCGGACCGTCACCAGCTACAACGTCGCGCCAGCCGGGTGGCAGTTCGGGCAGACCTTCGAGGGCGGCCAGTTCTAGCGCCGCTGCCGGCAGGACTCGTAGCCTCGCTCGAAGGCTGCTGCTTCTTTTAGGCTGAGGCCTTCGTTGTGGTTGGACGCTGAGGTGGCTTAATTAGCACCCGCTGAGGCCTACCTAATGATGATTATAATTACAGATATCAAGTATAAGTTGTGACGTGGAATGAGTGCCTTGTTAGAAATTAAGAAAGCAAAGGCCATGATGCATGGATAGTGTTAGGAAATTAACCTCAATATATATATATATATATATATATATATATATATATATATATATATATATATATATATATATATATATATTGGAAAAGTAATGACTGTAAGAATTCGTCTTATATAAGGATTGGCAAATTCTGATTTCGTAATTTATTCCTGAGATCCTACCAAAGATAGGTACTAATATTATGGCTTATAATGTATATCAGAGTAACCTAATTAGAAGATGGATTCTTGGTTTCGTAAGCCTAAAATGCAGAGATTGTTATGGAGAGAATTCAGCACATTTATATAGTTTGATTAGCCTAATCACTGAACCTAAAACAGATCAAGATACAAAGATTCAGATTCCAGATCAATAAATTAAGTGGAATCAACACATTTGGCCCTTCGGGTTGAGGGAAAGATAAAAACATCAGAGACAGAAATGAACTTTGATCACTGCAACTTATTTCCAGAGTATCATCACCAGCACAAATTTTCAACCAGAGATTTGTAGTAGTGATAATTTCTCTTTATTCTTTGCAGTCCAATTCTTTCAAATTACAGGGAGAAAAATAATTCAAATTACACTGAAACTTTCAAATTTATCATTCTAAACTTTCATGAATTAAAACTTTACAACTCAATATACAGATGACTGAAGTCACAGATGGTTTCTTATGAATGCGCCTATCACAAAGAAAGAAGACAACACATGAAAACATGACATCTGAACTGGTATATCAAAATCTTTTAGATTATGCATCTTTGCTCTTGGAAAATCGTCTCGGGAGTCTGCGGATCACGTTCTCATCCACTATCTTGTAGTGTTTGGAAATTTTCCGGTGAACCATCCCAGCATATCTGTCTACACGATCTTCATATTTATCATATAATGCAGGTATTGTGAATGACACTATAATCCCTGTTGTGCAACAAACATCAAATCAGCAGAATTCAGGATGAAGGAAATTGGTCTGATTTCAGACAGCCAGAAAAGACAATTTAAATGAGGTTTAATATTTCAGCATTCCATTGGAGCAAACAGAAAATGTTAGTAGCCTGGACAACCACATTCAATTCAGGACTAAATAAAAATTCAACCGTCAAGTATGCCCAAGCATGTTTACAGATTAATGCAGGAAAAGCATATCTCATGCCCAAGTATGCTTGGGAGTTGCTTTGAAAAGCAAAGGATATGAAATATCTAAACTGCAATGGTTCAATAAACTGCAAGACCATCTCAATATAACTGTCTATTGTGCATGCATCAGAATGTGTGAGAATAAGTGTGGATGGCCATCTATTTAGGCGACTACTATTCATTGACACTTTGTGTTGTTACTGAAGCATGTGCTGCAGCTTTTTATTCATCATGATGAGTGAAAGAAAAGCATACCTATGTATGCAAGGGTGAAGAATGAAAAGAAACTTCCAACAACAGACAATAGCCAGAGGATAACCACCACCTATAAACAAAACAACTGCTGAATACTTCTGCTGTGACAATAACAAGGCAGTGAGCATTGTGAACTCTATGATTTAAAAGGATAAACCATTGCTGACCTGAAAAAATATCCTGAAGTCTTTGCCAAGAGTGATATCATGGGCCATCATCAGCATATTATTAATTTTAACACGAAAAGAAGCAGCAGCATTGTTCACCATTTCCTCTGATAAAACTAATTCTGGCAATGGTTGGAGTTGCCTGCCCGAAAAAAATCGTTGTCAGAGAATTCCAAAGTTGTTTTCTTTGAACAGAAACAAAACAAAACAAGAGTTTACTTATAAAAATACAATAAAATGATATCTTACTTATCTAAAAGCACAGCACTGTTTGCCCGGACAAATTGAATTACAATCAAAATGAGCAGAATGTCCGAGCAGATTGTCAGGAATGATAATCCAGATCGCTCAAATAAAAACCAGGCAATGGTTGCACCTATCATAACAGCAATTGAAATCCATCGGCGTTTCCACAGAATGACATCAGCAGCTAAGGAGAAAACCAACAGCTTAGGATATTACAGAATGAAACAACTATATAAATACAAGCACAAGTCATATTGCATTTAAATAGAAGCTCTAGTAGCAAATCAGAAGAGAAGATAAATCACATTATATGCTAGCTTTTTGGTTTGTGATCCCAATCACAGTAAGATTGTAAAAAACTCTGTACTATAAGATGGTAAGTTTGGAAAGACTGTCATCTCAGAATAATAGGATTTAATATACCGTTGCAAACATGATCTATGTCCAAATCTATCATAGTAGAAATTAAACCTTCATGTATTTGAATCTATATCTATTTAGGCCTTATGGTTTTAGATAATGCATGTAAAAACTTGTTCGGCGATCAAATGACAATGTTCAAGGAAAACATACCAACACATGCTTCAGGCCAAGTACCAAGTACTTAGAAGCTAATGATACATTCAAGTGACAGTATTCTAGTTCTCTTTATTCACTCGACCTGCAAAATGATGGCTTATTTTGTTGACCCCAGTCAAGGAGACCAAGGGCTAAAGCTCTACACATCATGAAAGCAAGTAGAGAACTAAAAATATTGGTGATATATTGGTTGGATAGATCAAGATACTGGTTAAATAGATTCCCATAGTTAAACCCAGAAGGCGTAACTCCAAAAGTTCGAGCTACCAAGTTGAAGCAAGCCCAAACTTCTTTAGCTTGTGTGTTCATACAACTCTACATGCTTATTTATATGTTAGACATTCATATTATTTAGGTATATGTTATATACGGAAGAAAGAAAACCCA
Source organism: Musa acuminata AAA Group (assembly GCF_036884655.1). Lineage (NCBI taxonomy): Eukaryota > Viridiplantae > Streptophyta > Magnoliopsida > Zingiberales > Musaceae > Musa > Musa acuminata. The sequence continues at coordinate 7,237,868 of NC_088351.1, forward strand.
AAAAAAAACCCAAAAGGCTTCATTAAATTCTATTGATTCAACTAAAGATGTTGCTTAGAGCTTAATGGGGGAAAAAATTCATATAGTCAACCATAAATAGTTGTGGTATTATGGTTTGTTACTGTTGTTTATTTCATTTTCTTTTGCTATATAAATATTTTGGGAGAAGCCCTTGCTTTTAAGAGTGACCCTTACATTTGAGGGTCTCATAATTTCGACTGTTTATAATCTCAAAGTCATTTAGGAAAAAGTGTTGGCATCTAGAAAACAAAGAGAGGACATGAACGGCAATTCATGTCCCTAAGATAAGGATGTTAACATGAATGGTAATCCACTTGAAAGGGCATGAATGGTAATTAACTAGAAAGGACAATAAGTTCATCAATTTAATACTTCTAAATTGGTTAACATCTCTAACAGTAGCTCAGTGCACAAAGCGTTCAAAGAAGGTCAATGGACACAACCTTACCCCTATAAGCAAAGTGATGGGCTTTGCAACCAGAATCTTGACCGCTCAGATGGCAAAGAAGCAATTTTATTGTCACACTGAGATCCATCCTTTAAGTAGGCCAAAATTTCTAAGGATATCAATTTTTTTACTATCATGAGAGATCAGAATAAAGCATTACAAATTCATTTTCATAATGTCATTATCATATATCTCAGCTCTAAATTAATATATGTCTATCGATTAGCTCATACAAACAAGTAAACATATTTGCAATCTATTGTTGATCAAAATGCTATGTACTGGTCTCTGATAAAATGGGTTCCTCCTATCAAGAAGTCACCTTTCTTCGAGAGGAAGCAGTACATCTAGAAAGAATAAGAGGGAAGAGGGAAAGAGAAGAGAAAAGGGGGATAGGTAAGAGAAACTAAATTTATTTAGAATAAATAGAGTATATCCAATCATGCCACTTGGGTAGTTCCTCACTTATTTACAGAAGTTGTGGGAGAATAAATTTGACATCATCACCTCACAAAAAACTCACTAGCATAGACCTTCAAAACCTCTGAGTCAATAGTACTATAATATGAAGCCTAATCTATAGTATATCCATATAGGGAGTCTCGGACTCTACTTTAGATGAGCTCTTAAAAATACGGATGCAAATTTGTATAAAAGTAGGTAACTTAAGAAATGGAAGCATGTTCTTCATATGAAAATAGGCTGATGTAAATTTTTTTCTCCTCCGAATAATCTATAAAATACTGCATTTGGTAAGTTATGATTCTAGCTAATTTGTCATAGCAAACCTCCATGGAGATTAATCAAATTCCAACCAAGGTGGCAACATGTAAGCTGACTCATGCTAGAATAACTATTTACATGACAACCAAGACCCACGTACTGGCCGACTAAGCCTCAAATAGGGTTGGCAAGACATATTGGCTTATGAAGGCTACTAGATCTTGTTACAATCTTCAAAAACCATCATCGAAGGTGATTTTAAGCCCAACTAGTGTCAGACATGTACTGGACTTATCAAGCCTAAGTTACACATCTTACAGGAAGTGTCCATAAGAAGATCACAAAGTCTTTTTCCTTCTAGCTCTTTATTTCAAGAAGTTACAATCAAGAGAAACTATAACAGAGAAGTATTTCTCGGTTCATGATCTTAACCACTCTTGAGTAGACTATCAAGAATTTTTTTTCCCCCTCATTTACTTTGATGCTCCAATTCCAAACTAGCATATTGTGAAAGAAAATTTAATTTGTTTCATTCTGCTTTTCTATCATATATTTTAGTAACAAAAATTTAAAGGAAAAGAATCAACTCCGATTTGAAACACAGAGCCTCCATAACATCACAAATTTCATCGAGAAACAAAAAAGAGAAGAAGTCAATATATCGCCCTCCATATGCACCAAAATCGCTTAGTATAGTACGGGTACTGTTGCTAAAGAAGAAAAACTTGTTGCCTACATGATCCAACTGTAGAACAAGTAGCAAATACTTTCCTAAAATAGCGAACGCACGGTAGAAACCCTAGGAGAACCATTCATGGCACAATTCAAGAAAAAATCCCTACCTTAAGCCCCAAACATCAAGAAACATCTCTTCGGAACAACAAACACCGCACGGACTACCTTTAGCTGCTCGATCAAACAACGACAAGACACAAAGTACCTTTGCCGCCGCCGATTATCTGATGGATCGACCGCTGGCGATTGAAGAGGCGATAGCACTGGTCGAGCGCGCTCTCCTTCCGCCCCTCGGCGGCGATTTCCCCGTTCGAGGGATCCGACACGCTGCCCTCCATTATCGATTCACTGAATCCAACGCACGCAGCAAGAACCCGATCGAATTAGACAGGGAAACAAGAATAACAAGCAAAGATTCCCGGTGGAATGGAGACCAAAGGACCTTTGGCTGCGGTGCTCGGCTTTCGGAATCGAAGTTCAAAGAAGAGGAAAAGAAAAGGTCCACTGCACTTTACGAATATATATATATATATATATATATATATATATATATATATATATATATATATATATATATATATATATATATATATATACATGTATTATATATATATATATATATGTATATATATATATATATATATATGAAAATGGACGTTAATATCAATTTGAGTTTCAATATTATTATGATAATTGTTAAGAAAAATCATTTTAAAGATATATATATATATATATATAAAGAATAACTTAAATTTAAAATAGTAAATATGGAACTAAAACTAAGAGTAAATACCCAAATATTATTTCATCAATTACTTGACTCGAATCACTCATGTTTTTCAATAATTATTATGGAGTTTGTAATACCAATTTAAGTTCTTTGAGTTTTGAGCATCGAGGATATCAGGAATATATACGATAAACTTAAATTTATAGGGATATATGCCTAATTGTATCTTTTGTATCTTTTAATCATTTTAAGCATTGAATGCTTGTAAGAAGATTTAAAATCATAGTCTGTATGTAGACCAACCTATTAGTTACATGATCATAAGTAAATCATTATGATCAATGATTTTTATCACCCTAATAGATGATAGTTATATTCTAATCTAATTATTTTAAAATAATGAAGAATATAAGATTAAAAAAAAGAATAAATTATATGTAACATATTCTGATCAGATTGACATATTTTATAATCATGTAAAAAAAGAATAAAAATATTTTTATTTTATTTAGATAAATGGGAGCATAAATGGAAAAATAAAGATAGTAAAAAAATAATTTTTTTTACGATAATTTACCCTTATTTTTGTTGGAAATTGATAGGGTGCTTTGGATGCTTATATTTTAAAGTTCACTTTATATTATAAATATAATTTTTAAAGATTAAAATGCATATTACTGTTATTTTTGTCATTTTTTTCCATCAATATTCTTATGTATATTTTGTCTTTGTGTCATGCTAGCCTTTATAGTATCCACATCAGCTACTAGAATTACATGAAGGAAGTATTTTTAAAGGCATTAGTATTGAAATTTTATGACCAATATTTGCAATAATCAAGATATTATCTTTTAAATCTTTGACATTCCAATGGGAGGAACAGAATAATAATATTCAGTCAAATAAATATTTGATGCTTCTCTCATTTGTACTTATTTTTGGGAAACTGTCTTCTGATGTTACATGTAGATGGTATTTTTGTTTCCCCAATACTATCTTGGATATAAAATTATGAGATGAAAAGCTACTATGAAATAACAACAACAATTAAATCGATCATCACAACATATGTTCTATGAGTCATACACAGGAATAGAATCACATCACTTTGACTTCCTCCAATTCTTTCCTTTATTTTCTCCTCACTCCAAAACAATCAAACTACAGTCTTTTAACTACATGCATTTGGCTCATCAAGTGGACATCACACCTACCTTTCTTAGGCAGTCATATTTTCAATATTGAATCCAAGTAAGCATTATTTTATTTATTTTTCTATCTCAGTTGATCATGATTTAAATGAAAAATGCATGTGAACACATGTATTAAGTGGAGAATGATTTCTTTTCGAATAATTCCAAACCCAAACCTAAATTTTGATGAAATTATGTGCAAACATACACTAATATTTAGTGATAGACGGAGAGAAGAGATTAATTTAATGACTTTCATCAAATCATAAGATAATAATCATTTCATAATAAATATTTTTAGATAAATTTTAAGATATATATAAATATTATTTAATCTCCTGTATAATTGGATCATGTAACATAGTGTCGTATTCCATATAATTTTAGTACATATTTTTAATAAAAATGAATACATAAAGTGACTACATGTAACGTGTACATGAAGATTCGTCCAGTGATAACAGTGGTAGTTGAGATGGCTACGTACGGTATGGTATAAGTAGTATTTATTTTTTCGAGTTAAATTACCATATACACTCCTTGACATAACAAATACGTCTACCGAAGACGTATTGGATACCCGCGATATGTACCCGAAAAGAAAGAGAGATTTTTGTGGGCTCCGATGCGTTTGTCCTGTAATGGCACAGGTAGGCGAGGCGACTATCGTAACACGTGCAACGTATATTTATATGCATAACACATATTCCTCGCCCTTTGTTGTATAACATATTAATTTAGCTGATAAATATTAAATGATATTTTCAAGAAGCTTAAGGTTAGTTTATCTGATGAATATTCACAAGATTAGTAGGAAGGGCATTTATGCATATATGAAATCTTCTTAATATAAAAACTGCCACGTAAATGTAAAGTTGTCGAGGGCTTATTTGAAAAAGTGTGAAAAGCTCCGATTCCATCGGCCACAATTCAACATCTTACCTACCGTTCGGTGCATCCGGTGGGTATACCCGACTTCCCACGTTTTGCCGTCCGGAGAAATGTGGGTTCCACCTTTGGTGCCCTATGGTGAGAGACTCGCACTGTGGGTGTCGGTCGTTTGGTGGTACGATTTATTTTCTTCTCTGGTTTCCTCTACTGCTGGCTTTCACATTTATGCCGGTGGAGAGGCGTCGTCTGCTATGGAATCGAGAGCATCAGGAGAATCCCGCTTGCGGCTTCCGCTCGTCAGTTGGCTCGTTGCGATGGCGAGAAATCGAAGCGAAAAGCTGTAAAGCTTCGCTGCTACCTGCATCTCCCGTCGGATCTGAAGTCTGGGCTCTGGGACTCCTCGCCTGATTCGGATCACCCTTGCATTCCGTTCATTTGGCGCTAGATTTGTCCTCGATAATCTGGTTTTTCTATCAATTTTGATCTTTTATGGAATGAGGTGAAGTCGTTTAATGATTTCTCTAGCAAAAGTCTGATCTTTTGGGTGTCGAGATTTGGTTTGTTGAGGGGGTTTATTTGTAGATCGAGGAAGTGACGGGGGCTCTTTATTGGATTCGAAATGGGCGAGGGTGGGGGTTTCCAGTTGGGAACTGTCGGAGCGCTGAGCCTGTCGGTGGTCTCATCGGTGTCGATAGTGATCTGCAACAAGGCTTTGATGAGCTCCCTTGGCTTCAAATTCGGTAATGAGATCTGATGACTCGTTCCTTATTTTTCTGATTTCTGCTCATTTTTCTGTTACGATAGGAAAGTCCACGACTTGATTGGATTAGGAACGATTTATCACACTGTATCGTAGCTCGCATAACTTGTTTATGCGATTTTTGGAGTGGTGCCGAGTTCTATTCTTTCTCGTATAGTTAATTTGTCCTGAGCATGTGTCATGCAGATAAAAGGTAGATCGTCTGGTGGTTCTTTCTATTTGATTCATGCTTCACAATATTTTATGTCCGTTAAGAGATCAATTAGTCTAAAGTCACTTTTGTAAACCTTTTGCAATTACATTCTCCTAGGTAAGACATCTAGAGGGTCTTTACATGTTTAGCAAGTTGGTGGATTATCAATTTAAAAGTTAGCTTGAAAAATTAAATGAAAAAAAAAGTTCAGAATTTGAGCAAGTAAAGCTTGATGTAGATAAAAGAAGTAAGCTTTTAAATATAATATTTGAGCTTGGTGGGATTCAGAAGTGTCTGTTTTTATGACTCAAATTGTACTCGAAAGTAAAAGGAGGTATACCCCTCAGTGTTTTCTTTTGTCTTCTTTGCCCCTACGAGTTGTTGTAGAGGGTGGGACATTATATTTTCGTCAGCAATTTTCACAGAAATACTTGTCCTCGGAATTCATTTTATTTAAAATCACAAAAATATTGAGTATTATATGACTACTATCGTCTTATGGCTGACTGTCTTCAATTATGGCTTATGTATATTTGAAACATTTGGTATATATATATATATATATATGTATATATATATATATATATATGTATATGTATATATATATATATATATGTATATGTATATATATATGTATATGTATATATATATGTATGTATATATATATGTATGTATATATATATATATATATGTATATATATATATATATATGTATATATATATATATATACATATATATTGGAAATAAATGCAAGTACTAATAGATTTGTATTATCTTATATTGTCAGCCACCACTTTGACAAGCTGGCATCTATTGGTTACCTTTTGTTCCCTTCACGTGGCATTATGGATAAAGCTATTTGAGCACAAACCTTTTGATCAAAAGGCTGTGATGGGTTTTGGAATACTGAATGGGATCTCCATAGGACTATTAAATTTAAGCTTAGGTTTCAACTCCGTTGGATTCTATCAGGTACAGATACGTAATTCTTACATAAATTCTTTTACAGTGAACCATGTTTCTACAAGCATCTTGTTTTTCCTGCCTAAAACCATGTTATAGAGATTAGTCTGTCCGAATTCTGCATTGTGATTCTTTCTGTCTTTTCGTAGAAACCATTTGCTGATCTTGATTTGTCTTGCTTATGTAATATTTCTTGGACCTACTGCTTTTATAATTTAATGAGGCATTTCAGTTTCTTAATCATTCTACATATAAGCATAAATTTTGTTGTTCTATTTAAATTTGCGCATTATAATTATGCTGCAGTACTTCATTTATTTGTCATGTTCAGTGAAATTCAAAAAGATCTTTTGACCTCTTGCTAAAATACCACAGCAAGAATTTTTTTGTAGCCTTACTTTGTATGAATGAGATTTGCATTTTTATTTGGCTCTTTGGATCAAGTTTTGCAAGATCAAGAACAGGATGGCCAAGTATTGGGATTAGGATTGGCTATTCAGGATTGATAACAGAAAAAATAAATAAAATCATATGTATACATGTCAAATTTTATAATGTTTAGAATTTATCTATAGAAGTTCATTAATTTTTGGATTGATGTTGATCCTAATAAGAAAATAGAAGCTAATTATTTGTTTTCCCAACAATGGAGTGCTTTTTTATGTGAATTGTGAAAATCAATGATGCATATTAGTGATACATGAACCAATTAGATCCACAATTTAGAGTTGGGTTGGTATACCCCCTAGTTATTTGTATGGATGCAATTCTGATCAGACCATTCTAGTTAAATACGAGGTTGGAAATATTAGTTGGGGTTAATATCAATTGGCAAGTCTGATGTAAGAATTGAACTTATCAAAATGCAACTGGGGTTCTCGCCTGCCACATTTATTTGTTTCTTTCTCTCTTTCTCATCCATGCCTCCCTTGTCTTTTGTTCTCTCTCTCTCTCTCTCTCTCCAATAGTTGATTAACAAATATCTCGTTGGCATCCTGATGGCCCCATACAATTTTATACTTCTAATTCATCCTTATTAGGGATTGGTTTCCGTTTCTGCAAAGCATCTTCTCAGATATAACTTCTAGGATTTATTTAATGATAGCTCAGCTTGACTTTGTTTCATTTGTTAGCTATTATGACTTTCAAATAACATTCTAGCGTGACTTTTCTTCCCTGTGAGTGACCACATACCTTAATAAAAGTGAAACCTCCTTTATTATTAGACTATACCTTCAAACACGTATTGGGACTTGTATGCAAAAATATCCACCAGCTAATGAAATGATATAAAGAAAAAAAAAAGAGGCTAAGGTGTAAGGCTTAATTGACACCACTTTTGAAGCTAATTTTATCAGTTTTGTAAAGCCTTGTAAGTTTCAGTGCAATGCGTTGTAGAAGGCCAAAATTCCCTTCTTTATTATTTCTTTTGACTTGTATCTTCCTGACATACTTTTTGCCCAGATGACAAAACTAGCTATTATTCCTTGTACCGTCTTCTTGGAGACTGCATTTTTGGGGAAGAAGTTCAGGTATATATCGAATGCATTCTGTTTTGCAACATTTTCCCATTGTGATTTCATAATATTATTATTTGCTAGAAAAAAAGTATGCTGATCCATATGAAGTGATAAAGGTGTCAGTCAAGGGTGAGATGGATATATGATTTTGACTGTTCTTAAATACTGGCATTGCAGTCGGAGTATTCAACTCTCACTTAGCATCCTTCTACTGGGCGTTGGAATCGCAACTGTGACTGATCTCCAGCTTAATTTGCTTGGATCTGTATTGTCCCTTCTAGCAATTATTACAACTTGCATTGCCCAAATTGTATCCTTATATGACAAGCTTTTTCCTTTATTCCTTGCATTTAATGAATCAATTTTAATACTCAGTTACTGAAATTCTGGCAAGTCAAGGATTTAATATATATGTGAACCTATGCTAGTAGCAAACCAGCATGTAACAGCATTTATGACATGCTTACAGTATACATATGGGTGAGTTGACATGCTTACGATATCTTGCTGCCACTTCACAACATGGCCAAAATTCAATAAAGCCATGATGGACATTACACTTGATATTAAGATGGGGTATTAATTTGGCATGTAACTGAGTCATTTTTTTACTTTCTGCTGGCCACAAGTTATGGATAATTCTTATTTTACTCTTCTATAATACAGTTACATTTTTTTAGGACATTAAATAGTTCACATGACTGACTAGGAACACAGCGAAAAGTATGGTATCACATCTGTTTTTGTTTCCCTATCTGATGAAGTGAAAAGACAATCTTATCCTAATAAACTAAATGCAACAGATATATATACACTAAAAAGAAAGCTCACAGCCAAAAGAACATTGGTGGCTGTTTGAGTTGGGAATGTTCTTTTGAACTTGAGTGTCCTGGATTTAACAACAAAAATTTTCATTTCTCTTGAGTTTCATAACAAGCCTGAGTAAGGTATGTGTAATAAGAAAACAGAATGTATGGTATAAGCTTTCTCCATCTGTAACTTAGTTTCTAACTTGAAATCATGTGACAAGAAGATAAGACTTCAACTGCAGTAGATTTATATGGGACTAAGTTTTCTATAACCGTTTTCTGAGTTATTACTTGTTCCTAATCTTTTATACTGAATGGCTCATGCTTTTGATTCTTGTTTTTAGACCTTAACCATTTGTGGGCAGATGACAAACACTATACAAAAGAAGTTTAAAGTCTCTTCAACACAACTTTTGTATCAATCTTCCCCTTATCAAGCTTTAACCCTTTTTGTATCTGGTCCATTTCTTGATGGGCTCCTAACGAACCAGAATGTGTTTGCATTCAACTACACTCCTCAAGTTCTTGTAAGTAGTCTCTTTTAATATTTCCTAGTTAAGTTATGCAGTTCTCAACTTACACTTCAAATTTCTTGTAGGTTTTCATTGTGCTTTCATGCTTAATATCAGTCTCCGTCAACTTCAGCACATTCCTAGTTATTGGGAAGACATCACCTGTGACATACCAAGTTTTGGGTCATCTCAAAACGTGCCTGGTCCTGACTTTTGGCTATGTCTTACTTCATGATCCATTTAGTTGGAGGAATATCTTCGGAATTCTAGTTGCAATTGTTGGTATGGTTTTGTATTCTTATTTGTGCACAATAGAGGGCCAGCAAAGAGCTCGTGAAGCATCTGCTCAAATGTTGCAGGTACAATTACAGTTTCTTTATGTAGCCTGCAATTTGCCATGACACACTGAGGTTAATGGAGTGTCGAGAAAATCAAGACTTTTCTTTTCTCATTGTGTTTGATTAGTTCACTTCAGTTTTTATTAGTTATGCATGATACTCACTCTTTTACTAAAACAATAACACAAATCAGTATTTAGTAATGCATTATGAGTATTATTTTTAAAGTGCCGATTGATAAAGAATTTCATGTATCTTTTACTCAGTGAAACAGTAGGCATCACATTATACTTGAACTTTTACTGTTAGATATTTTAAATGTTTATGGTTTCACAGCACAAAGAAATTAGATGATGAATAAATATGCAGAAGCAATAGTTTGGAATAATGGATAATATGGGCCTGAAGGTGCTAAAAGAACAATTTGCCAGCGACATAGTCCCTTGAGTAGTCAGGCTGGCACTAGGAGTTACAAAACACTTTCTATTGATATAGTCATCTCAACATAAACCTGTCATCCGATAGCAGGGTTTCATGCCATCATAGGAGGATCTCCATTGTTTTGTTCTGTAACCATAAATCAATATTTGGAAGCACTACTTGTAAGTACCTTCAATGCCTCAGTCTAGTTCAGCAGAGATTTCAACCATAAATCAACATTTGGAAGCACTAGTTGTAAGTACCTTCAACGCCTCAGTCTAGTTCAGCAGAGATTTCAACCATAAATCAATATTTGGAAGCACTAGTTGTAAGTACCATCAATGCCTCAGTCTAGTTTGGTTTGCATCTATGTTATGTTAGTTTGTAAGAGATGCTGTTTCTCTATCCTCTGATGACTCTAGTGGAGGTAGCTTGGCAAGATGCTTCGTCTAAAGATGCATCGTAAGGGATTGGGTTTTTTTTTTGTTTCCAGGAGTATCCTGGATCATATTTGTGCCATAAACATCTTATACACTTTTTCTTGAAGATGCTTTTATTGAATGGAAGTGTGGATCTCATTCACATGATAATCAGACTGTTGCCATTCTCAATGTGATTTGAATATATTTTTCTGACTTTGTTACCACTTTAAACTCCTCTCTCTGAAATATAATGAAATGCAGCAAATTTGACATGTTCTAATATAGTCATTTTCACAGGTGAAAAATAATGAGTCTGATCCTTTGATCAGAGCTGAAGCTGGAGCTGGGCATAAATACTGATGGTGCTGCTCCCACAGCCGATAATTATGGAGCTCAAACAAAGCTTTGCATGCATCATCATGCAGAAACTTTGAGAATGTCATGATGCATAAGGATTCTAAGAGAAGATCCCATATGCTTTCAAATTAAACCAGTAACTTTGCGGAATGAATTTGGAGGGCCAATTAGCTATCTGCATGTGTTTCTTGTGTGCAATTCTTTTTCTAGGTTCCTACAAGATATTAGTACAGAATATTCATAAGTTGTGTCCTTAATTTGTAACTTTATACTTTGCTGTTACTCTACGCAAGATGGAATGATGATGAATCATGAATCCATCATTCTTGCCTCATAACACTTTACTGCATAGTAAAGAATTTGTATTCTTCTTGTTCATAAGTATGCCCTCATATTTGTAACTTACAGTCTTTGTTGTTGCACCATGAAAGGTGAGGTGATCGAATCATGCATTCCTTCTTCTTATCTGCCTCTTCTCAGAAAAACCTCATCACTTACAAGTTGTATACAGTCTCCTTTTCTGAATGCTACGCTGCATATAAATAATGCATATGTCAATTGGAGGCAAGCTTTTGGTTTTGGTTCTGGTTCACGAGTTATAACCCGGTTTGGACCAAACCGGAATGCATCCCGGTCCAATTAAAACCTATTACTCACTATCGGATTCGGACTTTCAGTAACCAAAAACGGCTCGTCGTGGACTATATCGAGCCGGTTGTAAACCGGTTGATATGAAACCCAAATCGCCTCCGGCCCAATGAGGACATTATCGTAATTATGGGACACGTTCGGGGGTTGAAATCTACTGAAACTATCCCACTCCCTAAACAGCTGCGTCGGGCCACTCTCTCACTCACTCGCTGCCTGCCATGGCTCTCCGAACCCTCTTCACCAAGAAAGCCCTAACTCGAGCTTCCGGCTTGGGGCCCCTTGCTGCGGCCGCCGGGGATCGGGTCTCGGCCAGGCGCGGGGCCTCACGGCCGCCAGCCTCCCGGACCTGCCCTACGACTACGGCGCCCTCGAGCCCGCCATCAGCGGCGAGATCATGCGGCTCCACCACCAGAAGCACCACCAGGCGTACGTAACCAACTACAACAACGCCCTCGAGCAGCTCGAGGCGGCCGTAGCCAAGGGGGACGCCCCGGCGGTGGTCCGGCTGCAGGGCGCCATCAAGTTCAATGGTGGAGGTTCGTCAACTAATGGGCCTTCTCTACTTGGTCTTGTTTTTCCTAGCTTCGGACTGGGTTATTGCTTAATGGAACCCATTTTGCCTCTGTTGCGAGCTTAATCCAAGTTTGTGGTTGCGGTATCATCGTTACTCATGTGTAGCAAAGCTCCCATCTTTCTAAATTTGCAAGCGACACAATTAGTTCTTTCAGAAGTCTCAGAAGGAAAGAAGGCATGATTTGTTATGTGGAGCATCTCAGGATTCGGAAAATTGTTGTTGTACCAAACTTCGGAATCGATCAGACTTTGTTGTTTTCCAATTTTTAGGAAATTAATGGGTTTTCGTTAATCTCTTTTATGATGTTTGTCCTGTCATTAACTCTGTTGCTAGCTTTAAAGTCTTGAATCCGTTATTACACCTCTAGTTGGCTGAAATCTGTTCCACATTACTTTCTAGGCACGTTTTGCGGTGGGTTTAATAAGTTCTTGTGGTTAAGGATAACGGTATCTGTGGATTTTTGGTATGAGTTACTTGATCAAGGTATTTTGATGTTTCTCGCAGGTCATATCAACCACTCGATCTTCTGGAACAACCTCAAGCCTGTAAAAGCAAGTGCAAAATCTCCATCCTTATTACTTACAGAACATCTTTCTTCCTGTATTTCTGCTTCAACAAATGCTGGGTCTTCTATTTTCTTACTTATAGAAGATCTTGTATCTCTGCTTCCATAATTATTTATAATGAAAAAATCTTGCAGGAAGGTGGCGGTGAGCCTCCACACAGTGCACTTGGTTGGGCAATCGACACAGAATTTGGTTCCTTAGAGGCTTTGGTGCAGAAAATGAATGCAGAAGGTGCTGCTCTACAGGGATCTGGATGGGTGGTGAGTTTAGCCATATAGAATAGATTTTAAATATTTACACAATAACAAAATCTGGTATGTTTTCTTTGGGTGCATGTTCTACTATTGCTTCTTGCTCATTCTCTGTGACTGTCCTTATGTCAGTGGCTAGCTCTGGATAAGGGAAGTAAGAAACTCAGCGTTGAGACCACTGCAAATCAGGTTAGATTTTTTGTTCTAGATTTGTTTATAATTCCACCCCCCCGTCCCCCCCTACAAAAAAAAAAATTCTTGCATGCTTATATGGTTCCAAGTACATGATTAAATATGTTCTGTGTTTCTTTTGTGGTTTTGATGGTGAAAGCTAGCTATACTTTCCTGTAATGTCAAAGTTTCACTTTAACAGTTTTTCACTAGATTTATACTTATGATACAAAAATTATCAAATGAATAGTGCAATAATGTTTTGTAATTTTAGATGGACTGGTGGGTGTGATTGATGTTTCTTTTCATCTTTCATATTTCATGTGAAAACTGAGATAATACTGTGGGGAAAAGAGAATATCTTAGGACCACCAAACAGTTGCCAAACTACTTGTTCTTTCTGTGTTTCAAATAATTGTCAAAAGTTTGCCATGTGATGGTTTGTTCTACGGATGAAATCACATACCTAAATAGTCTAATAAAACTTGGAGCATAGGTTGATATTGCCCATGATATAGCTAAATATGATGGATTGACATAGCTTATCTAAATTGCTGAAACTTGATATTATATTCTTTCTCAGTTCTCTATGATCCTTACGCTTTTATCTGTTCTTCTCATTGAACTCCAAACTACTTTTAGTTTTGCTAGAGTAATTATGATGCCAATCAAACCTTTTGGTTTTTGTTGCTGGTACCTGGCACCTGATATGTCATTATTCTTTTTGTCATTTTGTGGGTTCTTGACTTGATATTTTTAATTAATGGAGTTCAACATTTACAAGTGCATCATGAGTTGATTTGTTATTTCCATTTCAGGAATGGAATATTTCCATTTCAATAATTTCCATTCCTGGTTGATGCCTTTTGCACTTATTCTTCCATTTCATTTGTTTTGTGTGTTTGCCCAAAAGGACATTGGCTGACCGATCCATTTGCAGGATCCACTGGTGACAAAAGGTTTGCACATGGTTCCTTTGCTTGGTATTGATGTTTGGGAACATGCATACTACCTGCAGGTAAATGCTGACCTTTTTACTGGTATGCCAGCTAACTGTTCTGTCATGCACGCATAAATAAATGAAAATAGAACTAAGATCCCTCTTCAGAAGCACATCAACTCCTGCATTCGTACAAGAATTTTTCTGATTGACATGGGTGTTTACTTGTTCGTGATTCGCTGTGATGGATCGCAAAATAGGCATTCATTAAGTGGCTTGGTGAATGTGAATGAATGTTCACATACAGTGCTACTGAAGTATGTGTTCTTATCAAATATCACATCAACACACATATTTAACAAATTGATATGATCCTTCAGAACACCATAACTATAATTTTAAATTTTGATGTTAAAGAATTGTGACACTACCAATTTATGTTGATAACTCTTAGAAATCGATTGCTAGATCCTTCATACGTATATCTAGGTCATACGTTTAAATGGCTAGATCTAAGACAATGCTCAGTTCAGTTGTTGATGCGCCTGATCATCTTAAATTGGGCATAGATGGATTGCTGGAATTGCATTCACATAAATCCTTTACCCTTAGTCACACATGCTCCCTGTTGTGTTTTGTTTTTGTTTGATCTGTAGTCATATGCTTCCTTGTGGTGTGTTATTTTATGCATGCAAACACTGTTTCCTGAACAACTTTCCACTTTATTGCAGTACAAGAATGTAAGACCAGACTATCTGAAAAACATATGGGATGTGATAAACTGGAAATATGCCAGTGAAGTGTATGAGAAAGAGACTGCATAATGTTTGCTTTCATTCTCTTCCCGGTCGTGTTTAATCTCGAGGAATTTTGTATCAAATAAGGTAGTTGTCGTGACATGAGGGAAATTACACTTCATTGCTTTCAATTAAATCTGCAGTATCTATCAATGCCCCAGGTTTTTCTCTTTACCAGTAGATCTACTCATGTATCAATTTAGCAACTGGAGTATATATGGTACCTTTCAATAAATTCATCGGATTTCGGAAAAAAGGACTAGAGCCTTTTGGAATTTCAAATTGTGTTATTCGGAAGTGCATGGGGGCTTACAAAGTGCTACCGGTGATTCCAGCTTGATAGGAACGGCAATCGCTGCTGCTTCCTATGTGGTATGGAAGAATGTTGCTATGAATCTACTCATCTTGCTCGACAGATGTAAACTGCAGTTTGGTCCAGTTCTTTATTTAGGCTGGATAAGACTTAAAAGACTCCATTTTGCTCGTCTTTGTTGTGTTACTGTTTGGAAAAAGTTACTCCCATATGCTAATTGGAGACGAAATGTAGGTTTCGTTAGATCAAATGCAGAAGTACATCTTGCTGAGCTATTAAGCAGCTAAGATGAGCTTCTTCATATCAAAGAAGTTTTGTTGATCTATCAGAGAATTATGATGATGTATTAATTATATTTATTTTCTTACTTTTAGTGTGATATTTGGTATCTCTATTTAAAGATTGGTGGATATTAATTGATATATCAACTTCAAGTAGTTGACATGTCTGTCATTATCGACTCCACATGTCACTTAGGGTCAAAATCCATGAGGCGGAAGAACTTGTGCTCGTAAGGCGACGGATTCGTCTCCAATCAGAGTTAGTCACGTTGATAATTTGTTACTATGTATTCGGTAGGTATTAATCACGATCTCAATCCATTTGATAGATTTTATCTTTGACCAAATCACTTCGAAATCCAAATGAGTCTTATCGGGTGGGCATGTCTGACATAATTCTTTCGAATTTGATACCTCGATTGACTCTCAATCATCGACTATATGGAACTGACTTCGATTGATTCTCAATCATCGACTATATAGAACTGAGTCTCAAAATTTCACTTAGATACCAATTATTATGATTTCATCTAAAAAATTTTAATTTATAAAGTTAATATATCAAAAAAATTAATTAGTAAAATAATCGATTTATTCTAAGTTGCACAAAATATTAGTAAAATAAGACATTATGTCGGGATAATTATATATTAGCCCATGTTGTTAGTCATCGTTAACGTCTCGATTTTTATATTTTAAAAAATAAAATTATAATATTAATATTAATATTATTTATTTATATTATTAATTTCATCGACCTAAAAATTTGTTATCACGCGTAAAAAAAAGAATGA
The DNA here is from genome assembly GCF_036884655.1 of Musa acuminata AAA Group. Taxonomy (NCBI): domain Eukaryota; kingdom Viridiplantae; phylum Streptophyta; class Magnoliopsida; order Zingiberales; family Musaceae; genus Musa; species Musa acuminata. The sequence goes on from NC_088351.1 coordinate 7,254,242, forward strand.
ATAAAAAATATAATTTTATTTTTTTTAATTATTAATTTTATATAAACTAAACACTCAATTGTTAAACCTTTCTTTTTGTGGAGGACTATATTTCAAAGTGAGCAAGTGTGATGGGCAAACGGGTGCAACGGACGAGCGATGAATGTTAGGTGCAACGGGCGAGTGACGAACAACAGGTGAGACCGACGAGTAGTTTGAAAAAAAGGAGAAGAGGAAATCGATCTTGGGAGAAAAGTTTATATAAAATTAATGATTTAAAAGATAATAAAATTATATTTTTATTCTTTCTATTTACGTTTTTTTTCATGTAATAACACGTATGATTTTTTTCATCGACGAAGTTAATGATGTAAAAAGAATTGATGTTAAATATTTCACCTTCGTAAGTATAATGATCTAATACTATTTTTTAAGTATAAAGATCAGAATATTAATCATAATTAACCATAAGGGTTAATATATAAATACTCCTGCTATTTCACTGTACTGTATGCAAGACACTGCACTTGACCAAATCTTAGCAAATAATTCACACTCGGGAATGAGAACATACTGAGTTCCTTGGTGTTGAGATGGCCATATCCAACACCCAGTGGCAATCTGCAGACTGTCGGCTGAATCTTGCACATAGTGGGCAGACAAGCAGATTCCCATCATGCAAGTGGCAGGAACAAATCAAGATGGCCATCCAATTATTCCTGAAATTAGAATCTAAAAGGACAACGAAGAATAATTGATATGGCATTTTGTCTTGATATTAGTTGAGCCTTATTGTCAACAGATATCTGCGTGCAATGTGTGCAGCCCACCGAGTTCTTTTCTTTCTCTTTTTCCAAGGACAGTGATGCAGCTGAAGACCCACTCAGGTTGAGGAGGTGAGATGGAGGCAGAATGAAGTTAAAAGGTCACAGATCTGAGTGCTGTAGAATCGATGAGTGGTTGAAGAAGAAGCCGTGGAGGTGTGAGATCTTGCACCTGACTACAGAACATGAACATTCTGCACACACAACTTGACAAGGATTAGTTCATTATTCACACAAGTGTGCAGCACTACATGCCATGGCCTTGAGAATGCGTCCACAATTAGACGGATTCCAGAAACTGAAACTCCCCACATAAATCCATGTTCTCGTGGATGAACATGGATACTGTCGATAGCAGCCAGTTATCCAGCAATTACTGGCAAGTTTTGCAGTCCCTGTTCTATGTATGCATCAACAAGCTACAGGGAGGTGATGTGAAATTTCAGTATGATCTCTGGGCTACTTCTTCTGCTATTAGTCTTCTGAATCTGATGAACGAGGGTGTTATGGAGTGCTGACTTGCGGTTCTGCAGACAATAAACTAACTCACAGTTGATGGCCTGCTTTCTACTGATCTAAGTTGCATATCTAATACAAAAGAATCCAAGTGCTGTAGGTGATACCAGAGATACTTGGAACTGCTAGATCTACCATTTGAGTGTCTGAGAGAAAAATATCTGGAGTTGTGCAATCTTAGAACTATAGCAATAGTAATGTACTAACAAAGAATCCAAAGGACATCTGAAGTACTTGGAACTCAGACATGAGGGTTTTCTTTCTCTGCTACCTATTAGAAGCTCTTTCATGTTGCCCAAGCCTTTCACCTTTTCATTCTTTTTTCATCATCCTTAAGGTGTAAAGTCCAATGCCTCATATGCCAGCATATCATAACAAAAGCAGCTTTTGTTGCACTCATGCTTTCCTCCAGTGTCTTGCTTTATTGGAAGTATCTTTTTCAGCTGGTCGAGGAACACTGGATTATACTTTGGTTTATGCACTCCATCCTTGAAAGCTGTGAAAGCATCTGTGTGGCCAGTGTGAATTTCCAAACCTATTGCCAGATTTATGCATGTAACTTTTCAATTATGTTGGAATTTGAACTTGATAATGCTCATGAAACATAACAAAGGGTTGATGACAGAAAGTGATGGCAGGTGGGGTGTCTCCCCCTTTGGTGTGCCTGAAGAAAGGAATCGTGTACTGCTTAAAATGATCCATCTTCTCTCCCATGGATGAAAATTATTTGGGGTCCCCCAAAGAATGTACCAAATATACTGTTGATGAGTATTACAAGTGAGAGAGTCAACATGATTCCTTTGCCAAGTCTCCAAAAGAACTGCAGTTTCTACCACCTACCACCATCTTCTGATACACAAACAGACATCTCCAGAGTACAACTTCACCACCAAAACAAGGTCAAATGTAGAGTTTGAGTGTGAAACAAGTAAAGATAGTTATAGGGGCTTTCAGGGATTTCTTGGACCATTGGAAATGTACAGATTGGCATGACAAGCCTTGTTGAGTTGCAAGGATGTTTGGAATATGACCACTTGATTAATATGACTATGACTTGCCAGTTGTAAGCAGATTAGTTTTCAACCCTCATGAATGTCCATATCAACTTACAGGGGAGTAATGCACATGTAAAGAGAGTCTTTAAGCATTCTTTTTGCAGTTTGTGTGAGTCTTAGTGCCTAATCTCTATCAGAACAAATATGAGCTGCAAAACCCAAGCTTTGGATCAAACGCATGCAGTGAGAAAGAAGGAAACTTGGCATTACTGCAGTATAATTAATCCTTAAGAGTTATCTTTCAGAACTAAGTATATATGATTACATTCTAATATCAGTTAGAACAAACCAGATGTGCTCGAAAACCTTGATGATTACTTCGTGGTACTCCTTGGAATTCAGTGACAGGTAGCAAGCAAGCAGCTCCTCCAAATCCTTGGCTTCCCGGATGTTGTTCTCCACGATCATCTCCACCATCGACTCCGTGAAGTCCCTGCTGGGGTTTGAGGACGACTTGACCATCACCAAGCTCTGAGATACTGGCCGCCGCTTCTGCTGCGTCGTTGCCACCTTGGGTTTCCTACACGCCTGCACCTTCCTGCTTCCGACCCTGGGAGAGACTTGCCGTACCTTGATCCCATGGATTCCTGACACCGATCTCCTCGTTGCTGCCTTGCTGTGATCCGTGAAGGCACCGGTTTCATGCAGCGCAGGCTCACGTACCTCCTTCTTCACTGGCTTTGTCAGAATGGGCGGTAGCTTGAGCTCTGACACCACCAAATCCATGTCCGCATTGCGGTGATCGTACACTGATGGGTTGGTAGGCTCACATGGATCGCACTCATCACCATCGATCGGCAGACTCACAAGGGCTGCAGTGCGACGGCAGCCGCAGCTGGCCGACACAGCCGAGGAGACGACGTCAGCGCAGGGCTTCGTCGCCGTCCTTCTTCGGGTCTGTCGCTTGGATTTCTGCGGTGGCTCGCCGGGGAAACGAGTGTCGGATGCTTTGGGGTTGACGGGAGAACGAGGGAGCTTCTCTGCTCGTTCTTTGCTGGGGGTGTAGTAGGAGGCCCTGTTGGGGAGGTAGTCGTGTTCTTTGGGGGGTTGAAATGGAGGCAGAGATGCTGCAGAAGCTGTGGCCGATGCTGAACTCTGGAATCTCTTCATGGAATGCTGAACTCTCCGGCTTCCATTAGCTCTTCCCACATCCTTGAGCTTGTAGAACCAACTGCTTGACATCAAATCAGACAACCTAAACCTATAATTCCCCATCTATGATGAAGCAGTTCTCCAACACATGCACAGACTCAGTAACCACAAGCAAGAGAAAAGCTAGAAATTCTATCTTGCATTAGTCAGAAACACACACAAACATACAACAGCTCTCTCTCTCTCTCTCTCTCTCTCTCTCTCTATCTTTCTGTGGAAGTTCTTGGTTTGTGGTGGGGAGGTTGATATAGAGAGGGTGATGGGAGATGAAGAACAGGGAGAAGGTGGATCATGGTTGAAGGACTGGGTTTGTGTCCTTGTGCTGATGGAAGGGTCAAAGTCAGGAATAGGGTAGAATCCATAGGAAGATATTAGATATGTTTTCTCTCCGAAAACAACCTGCAGAGGAATCAGTTCCTCATCTTTTTCATTTCCGAGCATTCCTGGAATTTTAGATAAGAACAACGAACATAATTATAGGGTGTGCTTGTAGGCAGACAAAAGAAGAATGATCAGGTAGGGGTCCATGGTGGAGCATTGAATGCAGATGTTAGGATGGAATGTCTTTCTTGCAGTCAAATAATATGATCCTAAGAAGAATACGATCAGCTCAAGTCTCCAAACATGAGTTCGTTCTGTAAAAGAAACTTCTTCATCCAAATTCACATTGATCTGCTGTCATCTCTCAAGGAGAGAGAACCAACCAACCTGCCATCGACTCTCTTTCTTGCTAGCCATTTTGAGCAACAAGAATAAGGTCATGAATTCAACATGAGTTCTGATATCAAGAAAGAAAACACAGAGAGAGAGAGAGAGAGAGAGAGAGAGAGAGAGAGAGTTCCTATATGGAACCAATGCAGTACATCAGATTGAGCATTTTTGGAACTTCCAATGGAAGAAGTATGTCCAGTCTGTCCACTTTTCATCTATTTCGTTGGATGATAAAGTTTGAGACTAATTTGATTCATGCAAAACATTTAAGTCTGATTAACAACATAACAATTTTATAATGATTTTTTTTTTTCAAGGAACAAAATTAATTACTTGATCGAAATCGGCTTAATGAAACATATATGGATATGAATCACTGAGGTAGCTACTGCTTAATGAAGAATATATGGATATGTATCACCAAACAGAAACATCCAAAGAATACTAATATCATTGCTTAAAAGGAACATAAAGTTGCTCGGTTTAAGAGTCCACTGTGTCGAAGGAATCCACAAAGACAGTACCGAGTTCTCATGAAAAGGTTGAGACCTCTTAGAGAAACTAGAAGACTCGTAAAGCATTAGTGATTTCCAATGCATAATCTTTTCCATTTCCAAAGCATAAATTACGTCTGAATCTTGACTCAGAAACTTCCTATTGGTATGTAATTAACCTCATAAAATTCATAGAATCGATCTGAAATCAGTCCTGAGATTTTACTTCCTTGGAAAACTAGAAGACTAAGGTGGGAAGACACTCCTGTGTATGTTCCTCTAATTCAGGAAGAAGGAGCTGTAATTAGAGAGGTAACTCCATTGATCATTGACGACTGTAGCAGCAGCGGAGCTCGCGAGTCCACGGCGGAGATGTGAGGATCCGACCTCAGCTGCAGCCACCAAGGCGGACCTCTGCTCTCATAGCATGGAAGGGGACCAAAGCAGAGGTGTCCACCTCGGTGCAGCTCACTTCTGCATGGGTTTCTTCTCGCTCTGCTCTCCACCTGTGGCTGCCGTATGAACAAGTGATATGGCATCTGTCAGCTTCATCAAATGACGTGCATGACGCTCACACATGGATTCGAATATGAGACTTATTATTTTTACAATAAATATATAAAATAATAATAAAAAAAATCGAGTAAATGAGTACAATATAAAATAGCATTATAAAAAATAAAAAAGATAAATAAAATAAATAAATAGTTTGATATTGCTCACCATCAATATAACTAAATTAAATTTAAATACCTAAACTAATTTTATTATTTGACCCCTCATATTTATCAACATTTTTGGAAGGTATATTAATGATAATTGTAGTTTCAACGTCATTATAGTAATAATGAATTGATGACTACCAACAATACCGATCAAACGCTGTTGTCACCGTTTCGTTGATGTTGAGTTGGAACGAGAATAGTTGCGGTTGACCAGTCCTGTCCTTGAAATATTCATCTACATAATTTGACTGTATTACTACTTATCATCATCCTTACACTCAAATATGCGAACATGCATCATAATGATAAACATATTGCATGGTACATCATGATGTGTGATTGATGTGCGGGTGTGGTGGATGGAGAGCTACTTGGTGTCCTTCATATTAATGGAGAACAGCGACTGCACGCGTAGCCTCCGACTCAGGCCACCGGGGAGGCAGAAGGCAGCAGTGTCAACGTCCCATCGAAGACTTGCGGAGCTCGCCATGTGGGGCACGTCGGAGACTTCATCAGCCACGAGGGGAGATGGAAGTGGAGGCGTAGGGAGAGGAGGTGGCACAGTCGATAAGGGTCCCCAGACGCGGATCAGAACGCGACGTCAGGGCCAGCGGAAGTGGACGAAGGACGCCGAAGGGGGGGGCGCAGAGCCGCTGCTGTGCAGGCGGAAAGCACGGCGAGAAGAGGAAGGGAGATGGGGAAGACAAGCCGCGTGGCTGCGGTACATGGGAGATGGCGGAAATGGCGGCGAGGATGGCGAGGAAGACGAAAGGAAGCGGGGGAGGACAAGTGTTTGATGATGGTGATTGCATTGCGTACGTGCCCCCAAGAGAGAGAGAGAGAGAGAGAGAGAGCAACATATTAAAATTCATGCAACCCAATTCAAATAATTTTAATAGATACTTTAATTCGAGTTAAATCCAAACTTGATTAATGAATATAATAATGTGACCTATATATGTCCCATATTTGGATGGGTATAAGAAAAATCTCAGCTAATTTCGTATTATAAGAGAGAGAGAAGGTTGAGATGGAGGGAATGAGAATTCAGCAATTTTATTGGTTGGGCCTAACCACATGATGACTTGACCCTGTGAGTTGGGCTTGTCTTCTCCTTCTCCCTCATTCTTCACCGTCCGTCGGAGAAACGAGCTTTAGAGTTCCGTCGAGGAGAGATAAGTTTCTCTACCTTCCTCACTGGCCGAGCTTCCCAAATCTCTTTCTAGAGATGAACTTGAAGGGGATTGGAAACTCGCGCTGGGCCTTCACAGTCTCTTTGTAGAGACGAAATGTAATAGTTGAAGGATCAAAACCTTTTGTACGTCGCACACTAATAGTGTGGCTCTTTTGCGAACAACACAAAACCTCTCTCTCTCTCTCTCTCTCTCTCTCTCTCTCTCTCTCACATCTTCCTCCAAAGATAGTGGAAAAACAAAAGGCTTGACTTATCATGATGCCACATCGGAGCTGCAATACTATACATATATCAGAAATACCTTATAATTAGAGCCTTACATATGTATTCATAGGAAACTAAAATCCGATTCATGACAACATAAAATTACAAAAGAAAGGCAAAAGACACACAGTTGCCTTGTACTCAAAGACTGCCTCTTCTTGTTCTTCTTGCTTTGCTTTGCCAAGACATGGAGGGGGCTTGAGAGACTAGCTTAACATTTACCTTCTACTCAAAGACTGCCTCTTTTCTTGTTCTTCTTGCTTTGCTTTGCCAAGATCAGCGGCAGGCTGACAAAGCCTAGCTTCTTCCTCTTTGCAGAAAACTGCTTGAGAGGAGACACACTGGTGTCCCCCTGGTGAGACAAAACTCCATGCCTTTTGTTCAGCATTTGACCCAGTGAAACCTTTGGCTTCTCGTTTTCTTTCTCCCATACTCCCTGGTCATACTCCTCCGGAGAATCAGGATCCATCAACTTCATGCTCAGTATCTGCCCAATTGACAATGGTGCCCTTAATAAACCACCGCTTGGCTTGACGTAAACTAAAGTTGAGCCGTTCGAGTCAAGCACACGGGAATCCTTGCCGTGGTGAGCTGCATAGTTCTTGAACTTCGTAGAATTTTGAACACTGTGCCTCTTCTGACCATGTTCGGATCTCGTCCTCCGCAGAGCATCTTCAACTGTGAGCTTCCCTCTGTTTGCCGCCTCTACCCTGTTCAGGGCATTTTCAAGAGCTTTCTTGCATTTTTTTGCCTCAGCAGTTTCTTCTTCCACCTTCATTAGTACCTCTGATTTAGACCGGTTTGCTTCATCTACTTGAAGCATGGCAGCTTCAATTTTCTTTCTAGAGGCTAGATCTGCTTCTTGAGCTTTACTTGTTAAGGCGATGTACTCCTCCACTGAAAGGGTTATGCCACATGCGTCCTGAAGACCTGTGATTAAATTATTACTGCTCATTAAAGCTTTTATATCAGCGAGAGACACAGCCTCTGCTGCTTTGGCCGCTTCTTCCGTTTTCTTAGCCGCAAACCATCGGAATTCAGCCGTCTTGATGCTAGCCTTTGTCTGCTCAATCTCAGAGGTCAGCTTAGTAACTTCATTTTTTGTAGCTTCCATCGTCTTCTTTGACTGTTCTATCTCAGAGTTCAATTGTTTGATTTCTTGCAAAAAACTACAGGGATCTTCACATCTTTTACTCTCTAGATCTTTGACCTTTCGCAATTTTGCTGTTGTCTGATTAAGATCTTCCTCCAGGAAGGAAATCAAAGCAGTCCTGACTGTCAGCTTTTCCCGGACATTCTCAAGTAAGAGTTTTTCCTCCTCTATTTTCATGTTCAGCATTTTGATGGAAGTTCGAAAACCAACCATATCACTTGTTGTCCTGTTTAAAGTTGCCTTAGCCTGTTCCAGTTCCACTAAAATCAGTCCTGGAAATTGGTTCACCCCTATGCTTGGGTCATCCATATCCTCATTCTTCTCGAGGTCAGTGTGTTCATATTCTTCATCTTCAGGAATAGGATGAACATATACATCATATGAGTCAATAGCCGGCATTGCAGTGGCATCTGAGGTTTCTTTTTGTAATCTCAATTTCAAACCATCCACAATCTTTTTGGTTAATTCAAGCTCTTTTAATACATCAAGTGTTTCCCTTTCTTTCAGGATAAGATCTTTCTCCAGCTGTGCTGCCTGTTCCACCACTTTTATGACCTCGACATCCTCAGAGCACTGGTGCTTCTAATGGAAAATATGGCAAGTACAACTCAATAATAGATTATTTGAAAGGAGTGTGATCAAAATAACAAGTTATATTTGTCCATGTTTGACTGAAAATAGAGAATTAAAAAAATCACTGCATAAGTACTTTTATTGAAAGAGAATAAAATCTGAATTAATTGCATGAAAGACAAGTTCTTTTAATTTGGCTGAGGCATATACATAGACAACCAACAGCATAAGGATCGTAAAGTTGCATACATAAATTTCGTTTTGCTGATTTTTCATGGAGAAAAAAAAGGGTATCATTGTTAAGTGTCCATAAAAGAGGGAACAAAAAAGCTTATTTATAAAGGTATAGATAAGGAAAAATAAAATAAGAGGAAACAAAAGGCCCTCATACCGTATTACATGATCTTCACAGGAGTTTTATAATCGTCTTTAATTAAATACGTTAGGTCGCAAAGCATGAAACTATTCTATGGAAAAACAAGGAAGAAAAATAATTAACTGACGATGTGGTTACATGATCTTTGAAGAAGTTTTGTTATTGGCTTTATCACAATGCATGACAGAACAAAAGTATGAAAGCACCATACAATAAATTGTGCAACTTAAGGTTGGAATCCTAGAGCTAGAGCTTAGGATAGATGGAGTAAACAGGATAATAGTAAAGGGAATGGTGATGATTTAGATTCAAATGCTTAAGATAATGTAAGTGGGCCAGTGTTAAAGAGGATCAATATGTGATATTAATTAGAGATATTAAAAAATGATTGAATCAGTAAAGAGTTAGGGAGTACACCAAATATATGGGTAAATCACCCAAGTTTATCTACATATGACCATAGAACGACTACAATACATTATTGCACTTACTGAATTCAAATTAAATGTGTGGAGAAAGAGATGCACAGAAGAAGAATTGGTTAAAAATAAGCAATGCACATGGTAGATCCTCAATTATTCAGGGGCATTGACCTTGATAAATTTCAATGATGCAAAAGGATATACAAAGCCGACCCCCGAATAGGTGGAAGAAGAAACATATGACATTGTCCACAGGATTCCTCCTAGCATCCGACAACATTCATGCACCTATCACAGAAATGACATATAGATGTTGCAACCAGCTGTAACAAAAGTGTTGTAAATGGGCAACAAGTAATAAGATCAATAAGAATTTACTATCATTCTCCTCCACCGAATTAAAGTCCTCTTCTGCACAGATTTTGAGTGCAACCGAATAAAGTGCAAGCTTTTCAAAGGAGACCAAAATTGAACGCTTTGTGATCAATCAACATTCCTTTTTCCCTTTCTCTTTCACTTAAAAGCTTAACAAGACACCTAAATTCACGATAAGTAATTGAAATATCTGAAATTGTAACTCATATTGTAGAAAAGAGACTACAAGGACAAAAATTTTCATATGGAGAACAAAATGTAGACAAAAAGAGCGAAAAAAAAGCGCAACTTTAATACAGTAGTAACAAAGAGAGTACCGAACAATTCGCCTAGCAAAGAACAAAACAAAGAAGGAACGCCCAACAGGAAGAAGCAAACTTACTACGGGATTAACTAGCTGCTTGGGCTGCGACTTCCAGACGGCGCTCCCGCCGAATCGGTCCACGGCCTCCTTCACCGACTCGAACGGCGCCGAAGTGTCAATCTCCGCCCTCACAGCCGCTGTCCCGCTCGAATGAGACGCCACAGCCCCGTCCATCGGCGGTCCGTCTCTTCGATTCTTCGACGACTTTGCGGTCATTAGAAACCCTAAAAGCCAGTGAAGAGAGCGCTCGAAGAAGAGAGAGAGAGAGCGTCAGCGGTAAGAGGGAGGGGAAGAAGAGCATCTAGGAAGGTGTGGTTACCAAAGTGCCCTTAAGTAACGGAAGTGGATGATAAACCTACGCCATTCTTCAATTCCTATACGTCCAATTGCACTGACTCCGCGGGAGCCAAAGGGGCGTTCGATCAGTGGAACGATGGGTGTGTTTATAAAGCGCGGTACGTTTACTTGATCTGCCCGTTGGCTTTCGCGAATCTCGAGACAAAGAAGACCGTTGGGCTCCGTTCAGACGTTGATTAGACAAAGTTACCCTTAAACAATGATCAGTATTGCGCTTTTACTGTGGGCCAGAATTGGACCGCAGTTGGACCGTTAGCCTTAACCATGACACTATAACGGTTATCAAAGGCTTTTGCCGGAATAATTAATACAGTTAAAACATATTTTAAGACAAATACTAACTCATTAATTTAAGTCGAGGATAAATTATTTATTATTATATTTCAAAATATACTAATGTCAAAGTATTGTCACTCAAAGGGCAAACTTAATTATTAACTTTGATCATGTTGTTATATAGCCTAACACCTAATTATGCCATATCATGGTAAGTCCTTCTTCACTTTTCCTTTTTGATTATTTTTATGAATAGAATATCCAGCATTATAACTATACATTATGGATTACCAAGTGAATTAACAAAAATAAATGGCAGTTTTAATTTCGTAAGTATCATGATCCAAAGAATTCAATCATGCATTGCCTTATTTCATGCAAGAGACCAAATTCTTCTTCTTCTTCTTCTTCTTCTTCTTCTTCTTCTTCTTCTTCTTCTTCTTCTTCTTCTTCTTTGGTATGATAAATAACATCACAATTATTTTTCACTAAAAACATAATAATGCCATCACGTAGGTTGCTGGTGATTTCTCTTTTTGTTTTCTTTAAAGGAAGACTTCATGATGATGTGCTATGTCAAACTAGCGTGACCATCAAATTATGTTACAGATATCTTATGATTTTAACTAGTCGAGCAAACATTTCTCATTTACACAGGAGTTATTGCTTTCACATAGCGCTTGCTTGTGCTCCAGTTTACTTCAGAGCAACTCATTATGGAAGCGACATGCATAACTCTCATGCTGATCTATCAGAGCTTAATGTGTTACATCATGTTATGATTGATGAAACCTCACATGGTGACTCTCTTAGTAGTGAACGGGACTCTTTTAGGGTTATGAACAGTAGTATTAGATCTTTTGGTTCAGCACAAGGCTGCATATCCTAACTAAGCTCACATAAGTATTATTTCTCTGGATTTTTGTATGATTTGTGCCTCACAATCTGTCACCCTCACCTCATTACTGCCACCCAACACCAACCTAACCCAAAGTGGTGTTTGTCTGCAGGTACAACAAGCAGGATCAATGAACAGTCTGGAATCTTAACCCCTTGTCATCACCAAATCAAGAGGCTGTGCTAAAGCTCTGACCACGACGGCAATATGATGCCTTTCACTACAAATTTTATTCTGAGAAGAAGCAATCCCGCTACATGTCCATTGCCTATAATTGTAGCATTGCACTTACTTTATGGTTTAGTACACCGGAAGACCTACAAAGTCCTGCATTCATTTGTCTGAGGTCCTGGTTCCCCTCTCTCTCTCTCTCTCTCTCTCTCTCTCTCTCTCTCTGGGGTAAAGATGCTGTCTAGTAGCTCAGATCTTCCCAAAAGCTCTCTCCAAATCAAGCAGGATGACAGGTTCTACACCAGGATCCTCTCCAAGGAGAGCTCAGTGGCCAATCCTTCCTTCAGAGTGTATTACGGAATGGCAACCGGGGCTGTGCCTTTCTACTGGGAGTCTCAGCCTGGGACACCCAAGCACATCAGCTCCACCACTGCCCTCCCTCCCCTCACACCTCCCCCCTCCTACTACTACAGTCCCAGGAACAAGAGCTCCAAGAAGCCCTCCAAGTCCAGCCTCGTCCACGCCATACTCCCTAAGCTCAGTCTGATGAGGAAGTCACCTTCGTCGTCCGTCTCCTTATCTTCCTCCTCGGTTTCGTCCTCTTCCTCGTCGACGGCGTCCGGGCGCTCTAACCATCAGAGAAGGCCTTCAAGCCCACAGTCGTCCTTCCAGTCGAGGGGCGACGATGAGGAGTCCGACGACGAGTCCCCGACGTCGACCTTGTGCTTCCGGGGCTGCCAATCGGTGGTGCCTGTGAAGTGCGCGTTGTTGTCGGCGGTCCGGCATGGATCTGGCCATGCAACCTCTGCATAGTAGTCACAGATCAACACCTTGCAATATGCTCATGTAGTTTGGGGTGCAACATTTATGGTCGTAACTAAATCTCATCTGCCAAACAAGAGAGAGAGAGAGAGAGAGGATGTGTAATAGCACAGAAATGTGAAGTGCTTCGTTCACTTCTCAAGAATAATGTGAGACTAATAGTTTGTATTTGCTTAACTCATGCTTCCTCCCTATATCTATCAGTATTCTCTCCCATGTCATACTATTACTCAATGCATGTAAGATGTGATACCAAACTGGAGTTTAGTTTGATGGGATTACCAACATGGAACAATAAGATTACAGAAAAAAACAGAAGAAAAAGGAAAGAAAGATGGCATTGAAAAAGGACAGTAGAGTGGGACATGGAGACACTCAAAAACTGGTCCCAGAAACAGCTAGAGCGGAAAGATCAATGTGGCTTCCACCTCAGTATTTAATTCTATACTAAATGAGTTGGAATCTCACTCTCCTCCTTCATGATGCATGTGGGCATGCATGAGAAAATGAGACCATGAACATTAAAGAAAGGAGTCAAGTCTTTGAATCAAGCAGCAGAACCATCTTCTCAGATTTCAGTGTTCTTGCAACCACTGCCCAATCTTGTGCAGCTCAAATTCTCTGGATTACTATGCATCCAGCATTGTCTCAGAGGCAGCTTCCTGTCACATGGAGACCGTGATAACAGTGTTCACTGCGACAGCCTAGGTTGATCAAGAGAGAGATGATATGGGATACTTTGGAATTAAATGTTGGAAGTTAAAGTTAGAGAGAAAGAGAGAGAGAGAGAGAGAGAGAGAGAGAGAGAGAGAGAGCAGATCCTTGCTGCTTTCTATCACTTCTAATGCTTCGCACATATCATATCAATTCTAATTCATCATCTTTTGCTTTGAAGCCTAGCCTAGGAATGGTGCTTCTTTTGCTTTTGCTTTGTTACCGTCAACATCATGTCGTGGATTTTTCCTTGTACTCTTATTCTTTTGTCTTTCTTTCCATCTATTCGTATATATTTTGTGATCTTCCAAATATGTGTTACTCACTCGAATTTTGTTGTTTATATCATATTTCTTCTTATCCTATTTTTGATGTTCATCAAATACTTCATATTTGTTTTTGTGAAATTACGAGAATATAATTCATGAAAATTTAATGAGAACGAAGAGTTTGAGCTCTCCAACAGTCCAACTATTTGGAGAAAAGTAAGAATAGATAACATTGATTATTAATATAAAATATTTTTTAAAAAAATATATATTTATTATTATGATTATAAAATTATTTAAGGGTAAAATATATGTAGCATATTCTTGAATGCATCCTACAAATTTAACCTAGAGATCAATATATATATTAGAAATAATCTAAATAGCTGGTCATAGAATGGACACAAATGAATGAGGTCTTTGTTCTTCTGCCCATGGCTGAGCTAAAGATATATTGTGACTATCATGAATCTACAACCATAAATCCAAATCATATTGTTGGTCATCATGCCACTACCCAGCAATTCTTGGGACCATTTCTTTTTCTTACTTTTCCTGTGAAAATATATACACTCCTCCAATGGAAACTTTTATCAGGAAGGTACTTGGAATCCAAGTCAACTGCACATATTTGCTGAGATTGATATATATATTTGTTGGAAATTTTTATTTAATATTTAATTTACTTTTAATAATTATGTTAGAGAATTCTGCTTAAATAGAATATATAAAAATATATTTAAAAATATGAAAATAATTCTTTTTCCACAAAAACACATTAGATTTAAAAAGAACTAATTGAAGAATTCTTTTTGAAAATTAAGGATTGGATGCTCCATAAATACCATATATAATTATAAATTTTATTAAGTACATAATACTTTCACAACTTATAGGAATCTTTTTAATGTATGCAAATCTTAAGTTCTTACTATTTGTATTTACTTATTGATTCTTTTGTTGCTTGTCTTGAGATACATGTTTTTTGTTTTCTTTTCCTTTTCACAGTAAGTATATCAGACATCTCTTCCCTACTTTCAAGTGAATCTGCAGATTGGAGCATACTAACTTTTAGCGTTAAGTCCTTGGTTAAGGCAGATGAGACAAAATGTGTCACGTCCTGGATTTATAAAAAAAATAATAAATTAATATTTTATTATTTATAATTTATAAAATAATTTTTTTATTTTTTTAATTCAAATCCTTGTCATTATAATAGTAAATATTCTATTAACTAAAAAAATGATCACATCTTCTTATAAGAGCGTCAAGTCTCTTTCACTCAAGTTTCAGATCTATTAGATAGCAGTAGATTACTCTGAAAATAAATATAAGATAAAAACATATTAGCAACCACATATGCTATTAGGAACGTCATAAAAATAATCTTCAATATTCATGAAATATAAATAAATATTAATAATTCAATAATAAAATATATCGATTCATCATAAAACTTATGCAAAAGAAAAATAATGATAATTTCTGACATAATAAATAAAATCATGTATCAGCTGCATGTAACACATACATGATAACAAAGGCGTACATCACCCGATGACGCACTCACCCAACAACGGATGAAGAGGCATATTCCATGGGATGGATTCCTCCCAATAGTGGATGGAGATAATCCATATCAGACTCACAATAATGGATGGAGTGGTATCCCTTACCTACCCAAGTGGAGACTGTTGAATCTCGGATTTTGATGATGAAGTCAATTGTCATTTGTTATATAATCTATGTGTTGAGATAAGTGTGCAGGATTAACTACGATGAGAGTAAGACAAGCAGCAGGTGTTGCGCCGGAGTCAAGATCATGATCACGTTGGGAGTTCGAGAGTTCGACGGAAGTTCGGACGGTCGTCGGAGGTTCAACGAGAACAGATCCGAGAAGTCCAGAAGCTTGCCAAGCGAAGCTCGTCGGAACTCGCCAAGTGGATCGTCGCAAAGTCCAGGAGTATGCCGGATGTCCGCAGAAGGATCACCGAGGGTTTATCGGATGACCGACGGAAGTTCGCCGGAAACTCGCCGGAAGAAGCGATTGACGCATCGGAGCAAAGCTGCAGAAGTTGTCTTAGAGTTAATCGTAGTTAGCACGATGATTAAGCTTGAAAATGGGAGGTGATCCCATTAGCTTAATCTTGGGGCAATTGGGCCCCTGAAAAGATTCAAATTGGGCCGAATGGAGCGAACCATTCGGACCCTGATTGCACCAGGCGGTGCAACCGCCTAGGCCAAGAGGTGCAACCGCCAGGGCTGCGAGACTGGGCGGTGCAACCGCCCAGAGCTCAGTCTTCGAGCTAGACTGGGCGGTGCAACCTCCTCTGTCAAGAGGTAGCACCGCCAGAGCTCAAGTTTCGAGCTCTGGTAGAGAGGTGCATCAGCCTGAGCTCAGTTTCGAGCTCTGCCAGGTGATGCAACCACCGAGCTCAGTCTTCGAGCTCTGCCAGGCGGTGCAACCACCGAGCTCAGTCTTCGAGCTCTGGCAGAGAGGTGCAATCGCCTGGGCTCAGTCTCCGAGCTCTGCCAGGCGGTGCAACCTCTCCAGTCAAGAGGTGCAACCGCCTGATCCCGGAATTCTGGGATTTGATCGTTTTGAGCTCCAAATTTGAACTGGGATGGGGCCTATAAATACCCCACCCATTCAGCACTGAAAAGACACAGATCCACACCGAATTCTTGATCTTTTCAGTGATTCTAAGAGCTCAAATTTGTGTAAAGTCCTAAAGTTCTCCTCCTTCTGTTCTTCAAGTCTTGAGTTGTAAAGAGAGGAGACAAAGGATCTGTAAAGGTTGTCTCCTGAGCCTGTCAAAAGGAGAGAAACTGTAAAAGGGCAGTTAGCCTTCACCCATTGAAGGAAGGCAGCTAGTTGACGTCGGTGACCTCGTCGGAGGAGGAAGCCAAAAGTGGAGTAGGTCAAGACTGACCGAACCACTCTAAATCTCTGGTTTGCTTTTACCTTGAGCACTTTATCATTATTGCAAACCTCCTACATTGCTACTGCCCTCTGCGCCTTTACGAACGAGTTTCTAAGCTCTGATCTTTCAGAATCTGCATTCAAACGTAAATCGTGTTTTCGTACGATCTTCACACTGCAGTTTACGCTTACATTCGGATTCCATTTATAACTGCAAATTGCTGTCTACGTAAAACGCTTTTCAAGGTTCAAAACTGCTTTTAGACGCAAAACTATATTTAGACGTAAAATTACGTTTAGACGCAAAACTGCGTTTAGACGCAAAACTACGTTTAGACGCAAAACTGCGTTTAGACGTAAAACTGCGTTTGGACGTAAAACTGAGTTTAGACGCAAACTGCGCTTAGACGCAAACTGTGCTTAGACGCAAATTGTGCTTAGACGCAAACTACGCTTAGACGCAAACTGTGTTTAGACGCAAACTGCACTTAGACGCAAACTGCGCTTAGACGCAAAACTGCGCTTAGACGCAAACTGCACTGTGATTCTGCTTTTATATCGAAATCGGTTTTTATCGGACGAACGCAGCTTTCGTTTTTAAATCGCTGTAAGATTTCCGCTGCACTAATTCACCCCCCCTCTCTTAGTGCTCTCGATCCTAACAGAGACATGTTCCTCCCAACAACTGATGGAGGAACCGTCTAACCATCATGTCTAACGACCTGTTAATCCCCGAAGGAAATCGCCGTACCTGCCATCGACAAGGATACATAAACATCCATGATAATTCATTTACACTCATCCATTCATTCACACATATATTAAAAAATTAATATGATTAAATATTATGAGACCATACTTGATGAAAATATGTTAGACTGTGTTCATTACTGGCTCTACACTGATGAGCTTGTAGCTCCTTTCACATATTGCACTCCCAATGTGAACTATTAGTCTAGTTACATCTACTATACTAATCATGTTAATATCATAAACATAAGAAAATAAAAAATCAATAATCATTTTCAAATGATATCTTCAAATAAAACTTTTAAATTCATCAAATCATAAAGACATGAAACATCAATCTCTCAATAGTCTTCAATCAACCAAAACCCTAATTGAAATAGCTTAATTAACTTAACCAAATTCAATTCGATTATAATATAACGAACCAACCTAAAATCCTTATAGAACGAATCACCTTAGACTAGTCTAATTTAGATTTGATTGTTCTTGATTAAGTCAAATAGATTTAAACTATTCAAGTTAGTTTGGAATCACCGTAAACCAGCTTTAACTGATCAAATATGTCTGATTTAATCAATTAATGAGCTCAAACCAATAGAAAGGAAACAAATTGGACTGTTGTATAGTACTAATCCAAACTAAACCAACTCACTTGAGGCTTGGACGGGTCACATACACTGCATATACATGTTCCAAGTAATAGGTTGAGTTGAGGTACGACATGCTATATAAAAGGAGTGACAATATGTCTAATGTCAATCGCGTAGTTAGGCAGGCTTAACTTCGTTGACTAGGCTAAGCCTCACTTATAAGTTTGGCTGAGCTTTACCATTGAACTAGGCTATACTTGGCTCACGAGTTGATCTTAAACACATGAGTTGGGGTTGTATTTGACCACATGGATTGGGTCGTACCTAACCGCATGAGCTGGCCCATGCCTAGCCATATGGTTAGGTCGTACCTTATCATATGAGTTGGGCATACATAGCTAAATGGATTGAGTCGTACCTAGCCACATGAGTTGGCCCATGCTTAGCCATATGGTTGGGTCATACCTTACCACATGGGCTGGCCCATGCCTAATATGGTTAGGTCATACCCTACCACATGGGCTGGGTTATATATGGCAGCATGAACTAGATTGTGCCTAGCCACATGAGTTGGGTCATGCTTGGCCACATGGGTTGAGTCGTACCTTGCCATATGGGCTAGCTCCTTCTCGGCCACATAGGTTGGGTTATGCCGAGTCACATGGGCTAGATTATACTTGGTCACATGAGCTAGGTCGTACATGACCCTATGGGTTGAGTCGATTCGATCTAATCGATCAACTTGACTCAAGTCAGATCCCAATTAGACTCCTCATATCAAATTAGATTTTAATATTTAAAATTATTAAAGAATGATTCAAATCCATTAATAAAAACTTTAAATTCATAATCTTAAATTTAAAACTAATTAATTATATAAATCCATATATAATTCTTGAAAATAGATATAACTAATTAAATAAATTAGAACTATTATGCTAATAAAAAAATAAGAATTTTAATAATTAAATTAATATTAAAATTCATTTAAGCTTAAAAGATCAACATATATTAAATAATCATTCTAACATCATAAAATAATAATAATTATTTATTAATCATAAAATTTTAATTTAATTTTTATTTTTAATTTTTTTTACTTTCACATTCTTATAGTTCATACATAAAAATAGATCGTAAACTATTTACTTCCTAAATATCAAATCACTCATTAGGAAATAAATAATTTAATAATTTAATTAATTAGTAGAGTTTCTAACTTATTCATATAATTAAGGAAACTAAATTTCATTTATTTTTTTTAGTACATAATTATAGAAGTTAATAATAATGTAATACATCATTTATAGTAATTAATTTATGTTATGTGAGAAATTATTGGTGATTACAAAATGGATGGGTCAATGCATTGACTACTTTGACATAAATGGGGTAGGAATCCTAATGCCATGAGAGGCAACTTGTTAACAAGCTTGATTGACGTATAGGAAAAGGAATTCAGTGTGATTGATTGAGCACTACAGGTTGTGGATGCATGCAGCTTCCTACTGGTTAAAGCTTCATTCTGAAGGGATGTCAGCGTAGCAGTATCGCATGAAGTAGTCCTTAGAACAAGCTTGTCAGCTAAGATTAAATCAAACTAGCATTCTAACCCTTCTCTTAGGAAAAGTAAAGGAAGAAAAGACAAAGACAACACACTAGCATTCTGTGCACACAAGCCATATCTCTTAGCTTTGCTCACTTTGCTAACACCTTGCATTTGGCACATCATGCTTTCATAGTGGTTTACATATGCTGGGCCACTGAAAGGAACACAACCACCACTTCCATGGCTCGAATAAAGCGAGGAATAAACCAAAGCGTTATCTTTTCCACCCTCCTTGACGCACTATAGCGTATCCACAAAGAAATGTTGCATCCTATCATTGCAATCTGCTTCTTTTCAAATGAAGAATATATATATATATTCTTCTTCTTCAGCTCTTCCTGTCGGCAGATTCACTCCCTATAACTTTCTCTGTGGCTCAACGCCCAACACATACTTCATCAGCACTACTTCTAACATTGATCGGTCATAATCCTATTGTGAAAGAGAGACAAATCTTCCAAGTTTACATCACTAAATATTGGCTCATCTCACTTGTGTTGATCTTGTTTCCTCCATAATATATCTTTTTCATACATTGACTACAAGTCTTCAAAATTGTCTTCATGTCAAAGACCACACACTGACAAGAAAAATATAAGTATTTGGTCAAGGAACCATACAAACTATAAGGTATTATGTATTCCCAGCATTCAAGTCACAGAACAAGATTCATGTGATTCATCAAGATCAATGCATAAGATTAATTTCCCCAAAAGAATTATATGATTTGGTGGTTAATTTCCAAAAAGATCGATTTATTGTATTTTCAGGTGTCCTATATCAATAAGGAAAAAAGAGGAAGACCACTCTAGCATTATAAAAATTGTTGTAATATGATAAACTCTATAAATTATATATGAGTGTGGAAGACCAACAAGCATGTCCAAAATGAACATGATCAAGACACTTACAGTCCTTTCATGTTATCACATTTGCTTAGACAGTGCAACACCAAAAATGGCTAAGCAAGTTATGAGTTGCACAACCAGCAGCTGCCACATTAAAGCCCACACATCCACAGAATGAACAACCACATTTAACTCAACTTTATGAAAAGTAGGAAATTAACATGAAGGTCCTAATTAGTGATATATTTGAAGGAATGTCTACGTAATGCTACTAGCTTAGGATGTTGATCGTCAAACCAATGATTTTTCTGAGACACCAAATGTCAAACAGCTAACTATCCCTTAGTCTCTTTAACTTCTTTTTAATCTGAATAATTATGTAGGTTTAATTTCTGCTTGGAAAGCATACCTATGATCCAATCGATGTAGAACTTGTGGGTTTCTCATGCAAAGATCATGTCTTATGTGTTAGCAATTCGAGGATTATGTACTGCATGAAGGAATTTTTGGTGTAGCGTTCAAAGGCTTGGAGAAGTGTGATGGCTAGAGTTGGTCAACCCTCTCTTTCCCTCTCTGTGTGTGTGTGAGATACAAAGGCTTCATCGAGAGAGATAACGGAGAGCGTTACCACAAGCAAAAGGGCATGTCATATATGAAGTTATAACCATCTTTCTTCCCTAAGAGCTGGGCTCCACAGAATATTACAGCTCCATCACCAATAGTAATGTTTCTTTCCTCGGGTAGAAGTTTTCTGGATCATGCTGAAGAATATGTTGGTTTCGACACTGACAGAGGGTCTTCTAAGGTTCTTAACCTTTAGGATTTCAGCTATGAGCTGATAAGAGCAGCTTCCATTCTCCCATCACACTACAACTTGTAATGTGTCCTTTTCTTATACTTGAAGAGGTGGGAAGTGGCTTCCATGAATGTGTATCTATGAATCTATCTTTTATACTGTGCCCACTAACCCAACAGGATAAGATTTAGATTATAATTAAGATGGCTCCACCATATTGCAAGCAATTCAAGACATCTCTTATCACCATTCCATCCATCTTCATTTTGAGGTAGCAGTTGTGCTCTCCTTCCTCCCAAAAGATCTCATCAGATGCACTCTGTTTGCCTATTCTCACACTTCTTTTTTTATGATGTCAGTCGTATCCAACTACGTAAGACACGATTTGGTATTTAGTCTCATATATAAGTTCTGTGGTTTTGACTCTCGATTACAGAAATAATTGCACACTGATTAGTACAAGAAGAGAGAGGAGTTGGCATCTACGCATAATAGTAGTCCAGCACGGTGTCACACTTGAACCCCAAGTGAAGCTGGAGGCGCGTCCATGACCTTCCCTTCCATCTGCAGGCACACCACCTTCCCCTCCGCCACCTCCAACGCCTCCTCCTTGTACGTGTACTTGCTCGACACCCACACGAAGATGCCCAGGTTGATGGCAGACACGGACATCAGGAGGCCGTAGTAGTAGTCCAAGTGCGATGAGTTGATGTTGTTCCCTATCCAGCTCTTCCCCCCTCCCGCCCTCGTCACCCTGTCCACCACCGTCACCAAGAGGCTGTTGAGGAAGTTGCCGACGCCGATGCCGCTGGTGAAGAACGTCGTCCCGAGGCTCTGCATGCCCTCCGGCGACTGGTCGTAGAAGAATTCCAGCAGCCCGATGGCGTTGAACACGTCGCCGACACCGAGCAGGACGTACTGCGGCAGCAGCCAGAAGATGCTCATGGGCACCACGTCCCCCGGCCCGGCAACGCCGCTCTGCCTGATGACGTGCATCCGGCGGACCTCGACGGCGTAGGCGACGAGGGTGAGCAGGACATGGAAACCGAAGCCGACGCCGAGGCGCTGCAGGAGGGTGATGCCGCGGGGGTTGCCGGTGCGGCGCCGCATGAAGGGCACGAAGTAGCGGTCGTAGAGCGGCACGGCGAGGAGCATGGAGACGGTGATGAAGCTGCCGAGGGAGGCGGCGGGGATCAGGAATCCGTGGCCGAGGCGGCGGTCCATTGTGGTGCCCTGCTTCACGAACAGCGTGTTCGCCTGGGCCCAGATGGTGCTGGGGACGAGGGTGGCGAACCAGATCACCGTCATGCCCAGCACAAGCTTCGTCTCTTGGACTTGCGTCACTGTGCATGGCTTGGCGGCTTCCTTAATGGCTGCCCTGTCAAGGAACCTGTAAAGAAGACGACAGTAGCAGTTAACAGGATTATCTGCCATCGCCAATGCAAATGAACAGACATTTCTGCAGGTTTAAGCTTCTATGTAGATCGACGATGGTGCCAGTGATTTGACATGATGTCTTGTCTTTAATCTCGATCTCCATGACACAATGGAGATATGGCCAGCTTGGAATGGAAGTCAAAGAAGTCCACTCACAGGCCACCGAATGGTGTATCAAATGACTTCCCTCTAAAGTGCCCCTACAGCTATCCCCAGTACGAAGGAACTCAGAAAACACTGCATCACTTTGTAGTGGATCCAATCCCAAAAGAACAGGAAAAAGCTAAGAACAGCTTCTCACAGTAGAACGCATCATATGGATACAGCAGAAGACGAGAAGAGGGCGTGACCTGAAGGAAGAGTTATAGTGCAGTCGCCGCTTGCCGGTGAGCAAGTAATGCTGCGGCTCGAGCTCGTAGAGCTCGGCCGGGTCGTCGGGCAGCTTAAGCTGGCGGTTGGCAATGGCCGCCGCCCAAACCCGGGCCATCTCCGCCGCCGGGCTATTGCTCTTCCGAGCCTTGTGTCGATAGTTGGGAGTGCCCATGTAGAAGACCACGAGTGAGACGGCGAGCCCCGTGGTAGGGATGCCATACCCGACGCCCCACCCGACATTCTCCTGCACGTAGACGAGCCCAAGCGTGGCCATCAGGGCGCCGACAAACGTGCTGAACATCCACCAGTTGAAGAAGGACACCTTCAGCGTCCGCTCGTGGGGGTCGAAGTCGTCGAACTGGTCGGCGCCGAAAGTGGATATGTTGGGCTTCGTCCCCCCAGCGCCAACCGCCAGGATGTACAGGGCCCCGTAGAAGAACGCGATCTGCGACGGCGTAGCCTTGTTGCAGACGTCGTCAGTGCAACTCGGCCTCAACGACTTGATGGAAACTACCATTGTCAAGAGAACCATTCCCTGCGGAAATCACGTCAGTGCAGGTTGGGAAAGTGATGCATCATGTCGCCTACTGTGAAAGATTCCTCTACCGAAACAATTCACATTAAGCATTTTGGTTCACATAATGCATTGCAACAGAGAGAAAAGGAAGTGTGGGTAGGACAAAGGAAAAGGTGGGAGGCAGCAACACCAGTTAGTGTTCTTGGTAGTGGCCCTCTTCTTTTACCCATTACCGTTCAAGAGAACAGAATCCAATCTTTTCCGAGGATGTGATGAGGCAACCGAGTCCCTTTAGACCACCAGCTTTCACCGTCGAGATGAGTGGAGAGTGGAGAGAAAGGATTCGAAGTCCAATCAATCAATCATCCAAGACTTGGCTCATCCCTCACAACACAAAATCAAACCCAAACCTCACCAGGAATCTGATCGCTGCCTCTCATGCTAACACAATGCTGGATTCATCTAATGAAAACTATGGCATATTTGACGGAGGAAACAGTAATGGAAGTCCATGGCAAAACAGTGCTGAGTTCATCTAGGAACAGCTGAGGCTCTCGTATCGGCTCTTACCAGTACATAAACGAGGGAGGAAATGGTGAAGGTCCAGAACCGGCCCAAGTAGGTGTCGGCGATGTAAGCGCCGAGGACGGGCGTGATCCAGACCGAGCCGGACCAGTTGTTGACGTTCCTCACGGACGAGACTGTGTCCTCATGCAGCTGCGTCGTCAAGTACACCACAAGGTTTGAGGCCACGCCGTAGAAGGCCATCCTCTCAAAAGCTTCATAGCCTACAATCACGTCGAACTGTAAACTTAGCATCTTCCATGATCAGAAACTCTCTCACCTCAAGTGCAGCTTCTGTAGCTGGGTTTACCGACGAGGAAGGCGCAAGCTCTCCATCTCCCGGTCTGAGAAGCAAGCACAGGGCGGCCATGGAGATCAACTGATCCATCCTTTGTGTAGCCTTTGTCATCCATTTGAAGCTTCAGCTACTGCTCGACAACTTTCGGCTGTACGGTGGACTTCAAATAATCAATCTGTGAGGACTGAGCAAGAGAGAGAGAGAGGGATGGTGAGGCGGAGAAAGATCTAGAGGAGAGAAAGGAGGTGAAGAAGATAGCTCCGAGATATGGATACCACCGAGAACCAGGTCTTTGGAGCTCAGCACTTAAATAAGCTACTCGGATGCAACAAACGTTCGACGGTGGACATGAACGCAATTTGCCTTGTGGTCTTCTTAAGCTTTTGCGTTGTGATTCATCTCTTTGTCCTCGTCTGATGCACACTGTTGTTTCTCTATCGTGAAGAGGACTTCAGATGACTAGTATTCTTCACTGTTGTGATGAGTACTTGTAATTGCCAGCTATTGCTTTTGTCACCTATCGATCTTCCATTAATTGCACCGGTTGGAGGGATCCGTCTAAGGTCGCATGATCATGTGAAGACATGATCATAAATGATTGATAATTTCGAGGCACTACAATAATTACATGGCACAAAATGCAAGGCTTGGTGTGAACACCTCCATGTACACGTTAGAATATAAATAATAAGAAGACAAGGTTTTATATTCTTTGATAGTGTTTCCTATATAATAGAACAAACAGATGAACATTCTCAATTCCCAACCATACAAATGATTTTAAGTTGGAAAAATCACAAATATCCCTAAAAATAACTTATTTTCATATTCATTTCTCTAAATCTTAAGTATAGAATATATACATATATAAATTCTAAAATTTGAATGTATGTCATTGGTGTCCTTTAAAAAATCAATATATATATATATATATATATATATATGTATGTATATGTATATGTATATGTATATGTATATGTATATGTATATATAAGTATAGATTGTGAAAGGGAATCACATAATGGAGGACAAAATCCAACTCCTCATCTCCTTGAATTGACTATTCTCTCATTGACAAAGATATTGGCCCATGCTGGACCTCCTCTTGCTTGCAGACCTGTGAAAGCTGAGCCATGGCGAGACCGCGCATTGTCAAGCACTCACCAGCACAGTCAATGGAGAACAGTGAGGCTCAGCATCAGTACATGCCGCAGAAGGCCACTCAAAGGCACCTGGTGGGGAATCTTGACCCACCATGGCGCCATTTTTCTGGCGGATATACTGCAACAACAGCCTGTTCCTGCTGCCGCGACTCGGAGAAAGCATCTTCCCGTATTTTCCTCCCCTGAGTGGTCTTCTATGAATCCTAGATCACTGCGTTTCCTTGGATCATGGGCGCAATAGTAGAGCAAGCTTTTCTTTTCATTAGATGACTGCAATGTGTTCCCAAAAGACCTCCTTTGACCTGAGCAAGCTTATGGAGAACCTTCTTTTTTTCTTCTCATGTCATTTCATGGAAGTTGACCTGGAGTTCCTGGCTTCATCCTCAGTCAGTGAGGGCTCTTCTTTACTTTTTGTATTGCCCTTCTAATGGATTCCGTCTTTTCACTTTTCCTTTTGTCCTCCTCCTCCTTTCTCTCTCCCTTCTTGGTTGGAGAGAGAGCTATGTTCCTGTGCATGATAGGGAACATAGATATGAGAGGAACTGGTGGGACACGTCTCCCATGCTGAGCATGGACTAATCCAAGTTTGAAGCACTTGAGAAATCCCACTCAAGAAAGAAACTTATCCAACACGAGACAGCGGATAAAGTGTGCACTGACGCATAACCCAGCTTCGTTGGAAGATGAACCCGCATGATTTGTGACTTATCGAAGGCATACAGCCACAGTCGTACAACTACGATGCCACTGATGATGTGATCGTATGTAATAACTCACCTGAAGCAATCCATCACAGCAAACGAAACATTAACATCAGCAACGCTGATGTTATTCTTGAGTTCGGAGCTTGCAGACACTTGAACCACTAGACTAAACGCCATGAGGTGTTCATTCCGCAACAACATCTTCGTGATTCTGTTCATCTT
Organism: Musa acuminata AAA Group; assembly: GCF_036884655.1. Taxonomy (NCBI): domain Eukaryota; kingdom Viridiplantae; phylum Streptophyta; class Magnoliopsida; order Zingiberales; family Musaceae; genus Musa; species Musa acuminata. Next base: position 7,280,720 of record NC_088351.1, read on the forward strand.
CTTCAGAAAGGTAAAATGAACTGACAGATAAAGTTTTTCTTCCCAAGTGACTCATCCAACCTTCATCATTGCATCGGTACGTATTTCTGCTGATCCGATCCTGTTCTGGCGACCTCGGACTCGCATTATCTCAGCTGCAGAATAATTGCACGGATGCACTGAGCAAGTAGCGCACAAGCTGACAGCAACAGCGCCCTGCGAACAGTCTCATGCATGCGTGAATGAATGCATTGCCACTGAAACCATGCAAGGCATGTGAGCTAGTGGTGGAGCCATCATGTGGTGACACCAACAGCGGCCGCATGGTGGAGCCATCATATGGTGACACCTACAGCGGCCGCCATTAATGCCGGCCGTAAGCAGCGGAACGGCAGCCGTGACCTTTGGGAGGGGCAAGAGCGGCCGACCACGAGAGGCTTGGCTGCCACCGTTGCTGGTGTTCCCCTCCTCCTATCGTTGTCGCTGCTATGTCAAGATCAGGCGGCCAGGAAATGGACCCGTGAGTGATGCTTTCGGAGAAAATTGATTCAGAGACCATCACCGTAGATGAGAAATGACAATCATATATGTTCATCATCAAACTATAATTATTGTGGCCATCAGGCTTTCCCTATATATATATATGTGTGTATATATGTATATATGTATATATATGTATATGTATATATATATATATATATGTATTTATATATGTATATATCTATATATCCTATCTGTTTCTATTAATTCTATCAGCTATCATCCACCATGGTAGATATAGAAGCTGATACTCACGTTGAGTTGCTATATGTCCTCATGATGACTGAGTCAATTTTAATATACTTTTGTTCTGGAAACATATAAAATGTAATAGTTGATTTGAAATTAAGATTTCAAGATATGAATTGATAAAGGAACACAAATCATTTAATTGTTTGAGCCTCCACAACAAGAATTTGTCAAAAGCAAATCAAGTTATTGATCAGGAAACACATCACAGCAAATCTATCAGCATATCTAGTAGAGTCAGTCAAAAACTGAATCAGATCAAAGTAAATATAGTCATTGTATAAGTCAGTCAAACATCAAGAGCTTCATGTAACAGTGAGAAGTTTCACTGCCATGATTTCCGCCATGTGATATCCATACACTGAACAAAAGGAGGAATCATGTTTGAATATGCTCCAATAATTTGAACTACATATTGAGCCATATCTTTATGTGAGGGGTGGATATCTTCTATGTCCATGGTTTTAAAGAAGCTCTATAATTTCTATCATGCATTCTTGCTTGAAAGGTGGGTTTGACTTTTTATATTTGTTGTGACACATGGAAAAGATGATTCTAAAAGATGAAAAAGACATCCATAGAGAAGAAAATATGAGACCAAGCAAAGACAGCCATGCGCATAGCCTGCTTGCTCTGCAACTTTGCATTCTAGATGTTACTTATGAAAAGATGAAAAGACACTCCAAAGCTGCATTGACTATCACATATTGAAGTGATACATACGTTTTGTGTGTTACACACATCTACATTCGGCCATCAGACCATGTAAAAAATGGCCTAGAAAGTCAAACAATACCTTATTTAGCCAGTGCCTAAGACATGGGGCCACTGCCCCAATTCACGATCCCACCAAGGGTGAGGTGAAGAGAACAACCTCATGTTTCATGTAACTGAAGAGGGGAAGCTTTTCGTGAGGGTCCAAAATGCTCTCTCTCTCTCTCTCTCTCTCTCTCTCTCTCTCTGATAGGAAGTGTGTGTGGCTCTCCTTGCTTAGCCGGCACAAATGGAATTGCCATGATGATACTATTCTCGTTGTTGGATATGGACAACAACATACGACCATTCTGGGGTCGATATTGCTGCCCTCCCAAAGCTTCTTGGCGGACAGTGAGTGATGGTGAAGGGAAAGGCCACTTCACACCCATGAAAGCTCCATAGAACATGACATCGAACTACGACAAGTCCACGTCTCACACCACACAGGCTTTAGCATTTTCTTTCCCACCCACAAAGTGAGTGAATTCCATCCATTTGAAGATGTTGTTGGATGCATACGCATGTGTTGCGAAAAATAAGGCTTTTATTGATCTATTAAACATTTTGACCACCGAAAATATGATTTTAGATCGAATTTTGTCTTCACTATTTCGTAGTGGGCCGATATCGGGTCAGGCCTGAATCCATTGTTTTACAAGCCCAAGAAGTTCCTCACTGCTGATACACATAGGTCGAATCCCTCTATATGGAGTAAGAAACTACAACCTGCTAACAAAGCTGGTTGTTTAATTGATTCTGCTTTCAATCATACATGTTGTCATATCAAACTTTAGGTAACATCCCCAGCCAAACAATCTCTGCCTCATGACTGTTTTCTTTCTCCTAAAACCTAAATCAGATTGCTGTTGCTTTGGGACTCTTTAGAAAAGTTTATGTGGATATTATGGCATTTAATTTACTTCTCAAACTAATGTATGATAAGTCAGAGAAATTAGTGATCATGATATAAACATCAAACTAATGTATGATAAGTCAGAGAAATTAGTGATGAGGATATAAACAAGAATAACCTTTGTATATAAATAAATACTAGAAGATCATAATACGCAGCGAAATTAAATGGAAGCACAATCAAATAGAACACCAAGATATACGTAGAAAACCCCTCCAATGTGAATGGTAAAAACCACGAGGTAAACCAGAGATAATCTACTATAAGAATAATGAAAATACAAATCTCAATCTCTTGCTCTAAACCCTAGCAACAATCTAATAACTGAGATACAAGGATCAGGTCATTGTCCACAATATCTAAAACCTCCCCAAGTAATCACGGCAAGAGTCTATTGTAGATTTGATCTAACATGAGATGAGAACACTGCTAGATGATTGAGAACAGCCTCTCTGCGTTGTCCTTGTCTTCTTTCCTTTATTTCTCTTCATTTTCTGCCTTGTTTTCCTCTTTTTCTTTGGAATCCCGTGGCTCTATTCTTCTCCCTGCCCTATTTATGCATTTTTTTACCTCCAAAATGCAGCCACCACACCCCTCCTAATGTTAATTAGGGTTAGATTAAGAAGGGGTGTGGGCTGTGGCCTGCCCAAGCCTACTATGGACTAAATCTGTGGGCTGCCAGCCCAACAATTAGTGCAATAAAGATTCTCAAACACAATATTCAGTAGCTAAATGTCATGTATTTGAGCCTAATTCTCAACACAATATTCAGTATCATAAACTCTTCTCACTCAGCATAAATAAATAAAAGGAAAAGGTAATGATAGGGAGGATGTGGATCAATTCATTTGGTTCTTATCAATGTGTGTGTAAGTATAAGAAACCTTCTAGACATAATCAAGAAGGCTTCGGATGTCCGATCTAGTATCAGCCAACAATAACATGACTGATGAGTTTTTGATATGATTCTTTTGACACCTAAGTTAGTATTTGAAACGAAATAATAGAAAGTGAGGATGACCATAGAGAATATTCCGTAGAGTGAGAGAATATTTTCTAAGTATTTGGGCCTAATCGATGAGAAGTAAATATTTTTCCATGCAAAGAAAAAAGGGTTGATTGTTAGTTAAATGCATAAGCCAAGGAGATAGTATGCAGTCAAGGAACAATACATATTTTAAATGTGAATTACCGTTTGATATTTTTAAAATTATATTTGACCTGAAATTTGATTTGAAAATGCGGGCTACCCTATTATAGCATTAGTATTTCAGTATTTGTGAGATGCTAATATAATTTTTTAAAATTAAAAATACCCTGTAACTTTAAATAAAATTATAAAATTATTAAAATAAATTAGTGAGAAACTAATATAATTTATATTTTCTATAAGGTAAATATTTATTATTTATTTATTTTAAAAGACTATTTTATATGATTATATTTTTATTTATTGTATATTTGAGCCATACAAAATTTTTATTAATATTACATAGATACATACATACATTCATTCATTTATTTTTATTTATTTACTTATTAATTTAAATAAAAAATATGTATTCGCTTTTGAATAAATATAAACAATATTAGAATGACAAATTTATCACAAAATATTTATGAACTTTTGGAATATAATTTACACCAATACACATTTAAAATACAGATTTCATCTATTCTTTATCAAAATACTCAAGATATTCTATATCTGTAGATTCATTCAGTCTTTTCTCTCATCACATATTAAAAATTACAAATGTGTAATCATCAAGGTTGGCGTACCTGTAGCTTCAAGAAGTACCAGTTTGGCAGGTAGATCACCCTCCGCTTCCCTTATTCTAACATCATTGAGCAAGCTAAGATGTTTCACCTTCGGTATTTAAGCAACTGTTAGAAGCTTGGTTGTGTTGGGGATGGAGGAGGAAAGAAATGATAAAAACAGAATACTATGATTGTTTCATGAACTACGGATGTAGTATTTAAATAAGAGGTAAGACATAAAACACTTATATTCCTAAATGCATACTCTTTTTTACATTGTTTTATGAATTATGATTTTATTTATAGGATCTAGTGGTAATTACCTCACTTCACCCATGTCATCTATGATTTAGTTAGGTGTAGAAATTACCCTATAACTTTTAGATTATGGGTCATTACTTAGAATATACCTATAACTTCTAGATCATGGGTCGTAACATCTATTTTCTATGATGCAGTGTGCCCGAAAGCCCTGTCCACCAACAGAATGGTGGTAGAGGAAGCAATCGCGCAAGAACCGCGCTTGGGTGCTTCACTGCTCCGACTACATTTCCATGATTGCTTTGTGAACGTAAGAAGACATAGGTGAGTTTAGGATGATGTGTCGCATTCTATCTTCTGGTGTTTGCAATTTTGCATGTAGGGTTGCGATGGATGTATTCGATTGGATGACACGTCTATGTTCATGGGAGAGAAGACGGCAAAGGCTAACAAGAACTCTGTGAGGGGCTTCGACGCGATCGACAGGATCAAAGCTGCTGTTGATTCTGCTTGCAACAGAAGCGCGGTGTCATGCGCCGATGTTTTAGTTGTCGCAGCGGCGAGTCTTCCTTTTCAATCCTTGGAGCCATCTCTCTCTCTCTCTCTCTCTCTCTCTCTCTCTCTCTCTCTCTGTGAGATGAAGGGAGGGCCGTCATATCAGGTGCAATTAGGAAGAAGGGATTCGAGGACAGCAAGCAAGAGCGACGCCACCAGCAACAACCCGGCCTCGAAATGGCAGCCCGCGAACGAACTGGTCGTCCTCTCAGGCGCCCACACGCTTGGCCCCTCCCGGTGCACCTCCTTCAGAAGCCGGCTCTAAATGAGACGAGCGCCACCGACGGCGACCTCGCCAGACCGATGAAAGCACGTTGTCCACCATAAGGAGACAACCACTCGCCGACGACCTTCGACAACGCGTACGTCCAGGGACTGGTGGGTAAGAAGGGGGACGGCAACGGCAGTGATGGTCTGGTGAAGTACTACAGCAAGAACAAAACCTAATTATCAAGATTTCCTTACACAAAACTCTTTTCTTTTTTTACTAACATTCTTTATCCTTGAGAGACAATTACTCTAGAAATCTTAAAATACTTTCAATCTCAACACATCATCCAGAGCAGTCTAAACATATGCTTCGATTACATTGATCTTCAAGCTTCAATAATATCACATCCGGAGCAGTCTAATCATATAGAATTTTGGATGATTTGAAGAGAAGCGAACGCAACAACATGAGAAGAATCTCACAGGGACAAGAGATAGGAGATCAGCTTACAAGTTATTGTCATTGTCAATGTCAAAGTACGGTGTTCGTCCATTCTCTCTCTCACCCACACAATGGAATCTTGGGTTAGGTTAACTTCCAATTATCAGATTTATGTTGCGTTCGATCTAATTATACCTTCTTCCACTTCTGCTAGTGATGATCAAAACAATCAGGTTTCTCATACTTTGAGACTTCTGTGTTATTTTGGGTGTCGTAGAGCTTCTTCAGCATATTCTCTCAGTGTGGCATGGAGAAAAGACAACAGTCAAAGACAAGTGCTTCATGCAAATATATCACTCAAAACACTAGTATTTGGATGCAAACATACAAAAAAAGAAGTATATATCTGTATTTGTGTAGATGCACCTTCCTATTAATTCTGTGAACAATCAGCAACTTATTTGGAACAAATATTTGGTTCAACTACAAGCTGATATAAACATAAAACAGGTGTGTGATTTGACTTCCTTCAATAATACTCTTCGGTAATGTCAATAGGTTAACATAAGAATAGAAACAAAATCAAAATCAATGAACCAAACAAACAAAAAAGAACAAATGAACCATTTAATGATTATGACATTGAAAACATCACTCGACCAAACTCAATGATATGGCATGATCATTGTCACAAACATAAACTTAGGATTTGGTTTGTAGTATAGTAGTCCCTCAAATACACTCTAATGCACATTGGCTGCATAACCTCTGTAACTAATACAAATGGCTTGACCTCTTAACATAGTAGCAGCACATAGATAAATACCCAAACAATCAAAATGTTTGCATTTGTGTTGAAAAATATAAATTAAATTGAAAAAAAATGAAACTGTTCAATCTTCATTTCCTAGTTTTACAATCTTTGATTCATGATCATCTGCTACTTCTCAATCTTCTTATTCTTTGTCATTCTACCTATCATGTCTGCTGGTGTAACTTCTATTAGCACCCATCAATTTCCAGTACCATGATCTTATACTTCTCTTCATCATTCACTAGGTTATGAATGCTTTTGCGATAATGTCTAAGCCGATAACTTGATCTTTTCTTCTAATGGCCTAATGAACTGATCTTTTTTTATTTGCTATTGATCAGCTATAATCTTAAACATGACACATGTAATGACATTTTGTTGTCCACTGCACCCTCAATCCAGGCATCATTGTAATATTGTTACATGACAAGGAGCATCTGTGAAGCCTTGTATTTGACTCTGTTCTACATTCACTGAGCGTTCATTTCCTAAATGGAATCTACAAGTCCCAAATCAAAGGTTTCAGTACTTGTTCATTGCAATGTAAATGTTGGACTGTCATTGCATTCAAATGTTCTATTTTGTTTCCATGCTGACCTGTTACTAGTATTCCTGTAGATCTTGTTCCATTCAAATGCTTTTGATTTCATGAGCAAGGTGTGCATGTTACTAATTTTCCTGTAGCTAAAACTGATCCAAAGCATATTATAGTTCATCAAATGCTTTTGATTGCATGAGCAAGGTGTGGATGTGGCAGATCTGCATTAAGAGAGACACTTTTGTAGAGGATGGGGAAGGAGAGAAAGCACACATACGTTGAAGGCCATAAAGAGTCCTTCTTGCAAGAAGAGGATTTTACTGCATTTGGAGTAAGAAGACGAGCATCTGAGCTTGCTTTCCTAATAGCCATTTATATGAAGCATTGGTGGGTACAGAACAATTACATCATCACAAGTATGCTATCGAATGCTGTTCTTTGATAACATTAATGGCTTTGCTAAGTGATTTCCCAGTTACATCCAAGTAAGGATTTGTAATACTTGAATGGTGCCTTAGATGGTCACACAAGGGAAGTCTTCGACTAAGAAACATAGTTGGAAATCCTAATACGAAGCATCAACAACAAGCTGATCTGCCTAGTCTAACACACAAGCTTCTCTCGAGACTTTTCTTCCCATCATCGAATGCTGTTCATGAACTCTTATTAGCCTCAACTTACCAAACTTTCAGCAACTCATGAATGCCACTGCTTCCAGCAAGTACTGTGTACAACAGCATTCAATATCTAGATCTAAAATGGTAGATTTGCTAGTACTATGATCACATGTCTAAACTAGATCTATATAGCTTAACACTAATCGAAACAACATTTAAGCCTTAAGCATCAGTATTACATGTCTTAATTTTTTCATGTACATGTAAAATTACAACAACAAATATAATATGTCTATGAAAGAAAGATGGAATGTGAGCACCATCTTGAGTGATACCACTTATTCAAGTTCCACAGAAACAAGAAGAAGAAGAAGAGGAACCCTAGAAGAAGAGCTTAAGTGGAAACGGATGAAAGGGGGGAACAAGTCCTTCCTCATCTCAATCCAGAAGAGAGACACAAAGTGCAAGTAGAACACCACCCACCCAGATTTCTGCTACCTGTCATGCCTGGCCACCATGGACGACAGTGGGGAGTACCTGGCCGGAACCGGCACCGGCCTCCGGAGAGCCACACCGGAGAACCGCAGCACGGTGGAGATCAAGGAGATGAGCTCCATCGCCATGTGGCTCACCTCATGCAACCTGCAGAAGCTCTTCCTCATGATCACACCCAACACCACATGGATTGCCTCCTCCCAAATGCCACCCATCGCGCGGTATTCCTCTCTCCACCTCGGTCTTCCTTTGTAGGAGTCCCGTGTTATGTATAACCCTGGAAGCGACTCCAAAAGGCTCACCGTTTGGGAAGAGCCTCTTCAACACAGCTTTCGCTAGAGGACCCAAATGCCCATGACGGTGAAGAAAGCCACGTCGTAGTGAATCTAAAGAAGGCAGTGACGTTGGGATCGCGGAGGGCGTTTCTGGAATACAGATGAGGAGGAGGAGGACATAGATCGAATGGGGCAGATGGATGATGGGACCCAGATGAGGACATGATGTCTTCATTCTTGCGTGCCGTGTGCACTTCCTCTTTGTGCGAGAGCTTGAGAGTGGCATTTTGGGGAGAGCAAGTCGGGGCTGCAAGACCACCGTGGGTTCGAGCATGTCGACATTGTGGCGCATGCATCACATCACGAGGGAAGAGAAGAAACAAGTAATTAAGAACACTATTAAAAGCTTGACTCGTCCTTGTGAGTGCATGCATGGCTCGGTGGGGCGGGCGGGCTTCTTCGTACGTCTGTGCTGGCTGGGCCACGTGCTTCGACACCACACACGCTGCGACAGAGATTCTACACCAGTCGAAGATACGTGTGTGTTGGAGAGTCGTTGGATTGAAGGAGAACATTAACCATGCCATTCATCTTGTCATTAACGGAGCTTCTTTTCCGGCTTTTGGTGACTGATGCACACCTGCAAGATGTAGATCGTTATTGATTGATGGTCCCAACTTAGTACAGATGTGTGTGTGTATATATATATATATTAGTTTCACAAATTAAAAGCGAGCAAAATTGGTTTCACAAATGAGTTTAAATAATTACAGCAAAAACAAAATTATTTGAAATGCACAACAAAATCCATAAAGAACATGAGGAAAGACTTGATAAAAGACAACCGGTGAACTTTAGATTGTTAAGTGGTATCTTGAAACATGCAAAGTATGCAATCGTTTATATACATTCACGTTTGCCTATCATGATTTTGGTGCAGCCACAGGCACCAACAATACAATCCAATTATAAGTTGGATTTAGAAATGTACAACACCATCACAAACCTAAAACAGTTTGCTAAGGAACTTCCCAGCTGCCGATGATAAATCAAATTAGTACCATAGAAAAATATTTTATTTGCTCCCGTTTATCATGCCTTGGCTGGATGTGCCGGAGAAAGTAGAATTTTGGCTGCTTGTCTTCGGACCTGTACTGGGATTTCGCAAGTCTAGCAGATCATCGAATAACCTGTTAGTGTAGACATAAGGTTTAGGAGAATTTGGCTTCCCTGTCTTGTGCCCAAGGCTCGTATTTGTCTGTGTTTTGGTCGTTGGGACATTGTTGACTCTCGGGCCGAATGAATTGTAGAACTGCACAGGGCGAGAAGTCTGCATGGAGGTGTAAGTAGCGGAAAATCCACCAGCTCCGGGTGCAGGATGTTGGTAAGTGGTTGGTACAAAGGGATTGGTATTGGGACTGGCATTGGCATCAGAAGTAGCCCATGGTGGAGGTGGATAACCAGATGAGTTCAAGAACACCTCGGGTTGAGGTTGTGGACGTGGTGGAGATGGAGAATGAGTCTGGGTTTGAGCCCATGGTGCAGTGTAGCTGTTTTGGGGAATGTATGCTTGGTTTACAGGATAACCTTGTCCAGCTGAGGGAACTGGCGGAGGAGATCCATTTTGGTCAGACACAACTGGAGGTGTTAAAGGAGTATGGGGAGGAGATGGGTTTGATGACAAGGTAATACTGAGAAGATCGACTATATCTTGCTCTTTTGTGGCAGTCTTCACTGGGGTTGGAGGATCAGGCAGTGTCAATTCGCTACTTGCCTCGGAGGATGATGCTCCATCCATGGTTGATGCAACTGTTGAAGGGATAATGTCACTCGGGTTTGGCAAGGACAAATGACCACTGGTTGCAGCAGATTTGCTATCACCACCCAATGGCTTGCTTTTGGAGTTCCTGCAGAAGAACAAATATGGTTTTAACCACAGGGATATTGATTACTCAAGTATGTGAAGGTGGGTCTGTGTGACCTGCGAGCCAACTGAGCAAAATCATCATCCTCGTCTTCCTCTCCATCATCATACCAACTTATTGCTGCAGGTTGAAGTACAACAGGAGTCCTTGAACTTGTGATAGATTCAGATACATCAACAGGGGGAGGTGAACTAGAGGTTATTGCATCGTGCTCTGTGATAGATTCAGATACTTCAGCTGGCAGAGGTGAACCAGAGGCTATTGCATCATGCTTTGCGAGTAGACTTTGCAAATTATCATTTAATTCAAGGCCTCGACCCAGAAGCTCCTCATCTCTGTAAACATGGCCAAGTACCATTTTTTCAGAATTTACTCCAAACATAAGAAATGTTACTTCCTGCAGAAAGGTATAATCAAAGACAGGTACAACATTCAATAAGATCCCCAAGGTTCCACATTAACCAAATTTCAGAAGTTGACACCAAGTCGGATGATGCTACGACAAGTTAAATAATCATACTGGCAGAAACGAAGACCAGAGGGAATGCCTTGGGTAAAGTTATCACAAAGAATGAGTATAAAATGTTCCATATGGAACAAAAAAGCACGACCACATGCAAGATTGCTAGTGGATATATAGGAACAGTAAGTAGAATTTTCTCTACATAAGAGACTGGAGAAAGCTTATTATGGCTAATGGCTAAACACTTCAGAAAAAAATTGTCAAAGAAGAACAAGAACAATGTTTGATGAAAATCTCACAGTTGGAAACAAGACCTGGTAAAGCTCACCTGACACCATCTTAAATGATTATGGTACTTTCATATTTTAACCATCTAATCATAAAGTACAGATTCATAATCAAACAGTAAACTACCTGATTGAATCAATCAATTGCATCAGCCTCGTTTGGTTGGAGCGACACTGGTTGACAAGATCTATAATCACTTCATCTTTAACAGCCTAAAGATAGTAAAAATATCAACTTAAACACAAAGCCTAAATTAAAGATAAACTTAATATAAAGTGCCAACTATACAAATTTTTGAAAGAATAAGCATGGATAAAATGATAATAGAAACATACACTGCGATCATTTGGATTCACAGCTTTCAGCATCTCGCTTAACAGCTCCATCACACTCTGCATGCTGGCCAAATCTGATAAACTGATTTTATAATGATACAGAGTCAATTATTGGATAAGCAAACATAAACACCAACGGGAGAACATAAAATAAGGAAGCAGAAAACGTTAATATCAGCTCCATCATTACAGAATACAACAAAGAGAAAGATACCTCAATTTTGCCATCTCAGATGCCATAGCTTCATCCAGTCTTAAAGCAGAATTGCTAGGCATCCCATACCCTATAGGAGGATGTGTGGTTTCATTTGTTGCATGTGCAGCAGGAGTAAAAATTAATGTAGCGTCAGAGGAGCGTTCTGGGAACTGCACTCCAGATCTCTGAATAAATTACACAAGTTGTACAAAAATAATTACAACACTTTTCCCAAAAATAAAATAAGGTATTGCCATGTTAACAACTTAGAACAGTATCCATAAGAAGTAGTCCAAATATTGAATGTCTACCAACAAAAAGAACAGAAAAGAAGGATTCATGCACACAGTCTTATTTTCTTTGCATGCGTAAGCAGAGAGGTGCATATAAGCAAATATAGCACTAAGCCCAATAGAAATACACTTATTATACACATAACAAGTTACACTCTGCTTGCAGAATAAAAGTAAACATCTTGTGCAATGTATAACAGTGGCCTACACCATGATATCCACAAAGATATTTTTCATGCAAATTTCAACCAACCTAACAATAAATGAATAATAGACAGTCAAGGAAACAAAAGAACTCTTCACACCGTTATGGCCTGCTGTTGTATGTTAATATGTTCATTCATATGAGTTATCATTAGAAAAAGAGAAGAAAACTTGAACAATGAGTTAAAGTAACAAACACACCTTTAAGTCAGCATATGCCAAGTAAAACTGAGGATACTTTCCTCCAGCCCCACCAAATGCTACTTGCCATGAGTCCAGCAATTCCAAAATCTTGTCTCTCACTTGCATATCAGTCTGTTGAAACAAAAAGGTACATGCTTTATTGGGTAAACAAATTATGATTTATAACCAAATCTATCATAATCAAATACAAGGCTGAGATAATTTTAAAATAATTGAACAAGTTTGTCCCAATAAATACCCTAAGGATTCCATGATACCAAAAACTTCATATAATTATTCAGTATCAGTGCAAAATCAGTTTTAGATCCAATGAAGGATTTCAGGTGCCCACCATGATACTAGCATCCCCCTATTGATACATATTATATATGCATGAGGGACTTCTCTTCTCTTGGTAGCTTAGTTGTCTATTTTGACTGAGAAGTAAGCTCAACCAAGATGAACTACATTCCTCATCTGCACCATATTCATCTTTTATTTTACACTTGCTGCTCGAGTTCTCTGTAGGCATGACCTTGGCAAATGCTTCAGCTGATGACATGGACCAAACCAGTTGCCAGCCAACATGCAAAATTCAAAACCTTAAATATAATAATTTATTGTGTCTAAAATTTAAGGAAATACAACTAATATTTTGATTCATTATGATCAGAGTTACAAATGCCTTCCTGTAAATTAACCAAACAGTTTGTGGTCAGCTCTGAGCTTGATTAAATACTGCTTAGGAATATTCAAACTGGGGTGAACAATAAAACAGCCTCAAAATTAATTTTCAAGCTGATATCCTGAACTTGGTGAATTTGATCAGTCCTTCAGTTAAATTTTCTTGAGATGCACACACATATATATAGAGCAAATTTATAAGTCATGCATTTTCAATCCGCACCTATTATATTATGTTGAAATACCATGCTGTGTCACTGCCAGCCATTTTACACCATGCTGATGATATAAAGATGACCTTTTTAGTAGCTTATATAAGTACACATTAAACTTCCCCTAGATGGATGACTAAACTTCAAAGGTGTCATGGTCACCCTATCTTATAAATTTCAACTGAGATACAACATTGTTTTCATACAGCTGATGGTATATAAATGCTTAGTTGGTCAGAACAGCTCAATAGGTATTCTTTGAAAATTTCACAGCTTCAAGAATGATACAGAGAATACAGCTCCTCTATAGCTTCACAGATTTTTTGCAAAGTCTCCATGAGTTAGTGTACAGCATGTCATACTGTCCAAAAAAGTCTTTTCATATTTTTTCTTGTCATTTATTTTATCATAGGTAACCTTGCAAATTTTTTTATGAGCTGTAATTGTGTAAAAAAATTACATTCAAAATATTGACTGAACATAGTAGTACCCCAAAAGAATAAATGCAATAATAAAACAAGTTTAATCACAGATGAAATAATAAAGAGCAAGATCAAAATGATCCTTCTGCCAGAAGTACAATACACATTAAATTTATATAGATTCAGTACCTAGAGACTGAAAATTGACATGTAATCACAATGAATAACTAAACAACAAGATATAGCTGATCAACAACACTCAAGGATAATTGAAAAAGTGAACCGACCTTCTTCCTGACAATTTTGACCATCTCCTGCAGTATTTCACGTTCAACTACTTGAAAATGCACATAGTTACCACAATTCTTAATCATTGTCTCTAACAGCTGCAAAGATCAGATTGAAACATTAGTTAAGTACTTGGGACAACTTTCAAGATTTCAAAGTAGACTCTTCCAAAGTGAGTCCAACAATATTACAGATATTTCCAACATGCAAATAGAACTTTGATAAACCAATCAAATCACAAAATATCAAAAACGTCCACTAATAATACCACAAGTGGCTCCAAAATTAATTTAGAATTCATTTTTTCTCACCGTCCAATAAGAAATAAAAATACATAAACCTTACATGCAAAGGCTGCATACTCGGAACAATACGCTGAACAATTTCTATATGATTAACATCTGTAAACTTCCACATACCGTTAAAGCCAAAAATTGAACCTTTGGATTTTTATGTTGCAAGCGCTTCTTCACTGCTTTAACCACATCTTTTGCCTGCCTGATTCACTATACCTTATTAGCGGTTGCAAGAAGTTGTAAATAATCTAGAATTTTAGGAACTTCGATTTCAATACAGGCAAATGCAATAAACTCATAGCATAAAGTTATACTAGAATAGGAGAGGAGGAAAACACTAAGAAGTATATTTTTATGATCTGAAATTCTTAAGACAAACTGAAGTGTCTCACATATAACCATTATAATGTACATAAAAAGGAAGAGTCGTCTTTTTGTCAAGGGATGAGAAAAAAAATGTAGACGATGTAGGGCCAAGGTACCTCTATACATCAAATTCAACTAGAGATCATTTAAGGATCACTTTAAAAATCATGTGGTAATTGGCATAAGCTTGAAGATTATATAGAAAGCACTGCTAACAAAGTAGACTATAAAACATAGTTCTCTCAAATATGTCCTTCGAATCATAGCATACTTTATTCCCTCAAAAGAGTATAGCATAAGACTATGGAAAAACAATTAAAAATATCCCCACATAAATTGTACTACCCCGATTCAGTCTCTATATCAGAAGTGGGTAAAAACTTGAATGAACTTACAAGTGCTTGATTGATGTAGTACTAATTAAACTCGGGCCTAAACATTTTGGATCAATAGTTCAGGCTCAACAAGCTAGTTGTCACATCAGGTCAAGTCATGATAATATAGTGTTAGAGCCATTCTAATATTGGACATAATAAGGGACTCAAGTAGAAAAAGGTTAGCCATAGATGAAACTAGAGGGTACATCATGGCATGAAGCTATAATTGGACTAGGTCTGATGTGAACCAATGTTAAGATTTGATTTTGAGCTATATGGTCAACGATGAGGATGTCAAACCCATAAGTGGAGGAGATCGTTATACCTAATTTAGTCCTATATAGGAAATAGGAAGTGAGTAGAAGATTGAATGGAATTATAAGGGTTTGATGGGTATACGTAAACATTTTGGGCTAGTTGTTCTGGTTTAATAGGATGGGTTGGGACACAAATAGTACATGATGGTCCAGGGAGAAGATAATGATTACATGCCTCATGTCAAGACCAAACTTAAAGAAGATAAAAATCTTACAAAACACATCATTACAATGGAAAAAGGCTAAAGATAAAAGAAGCACATCAACTACGAGATAAAACTGAACCCAACGTTTCCAAATGGCCCATAAATGACAAAATTTTACTGGTCGCTGCACATTTTCCTTGATCACACCTCAACCGTGGCCAGTCAACTTACTCCACTTTGAGAGGCCAGAATCTAGCACCTCATCTTGCCAAGCCACTTCCTTGAACCCTCATGATCATAGGTGACCAACGTCTTTTGGAGAAAAATCACAGGCGGACAACTAAAATTACTATAATGTTTTTGTTTACAATAGTTCCAGGAAATGTCCACCACCAGGACTACCAACTTTAAATTAGTCAAACATCCTGATGAAACTTTTATATGATATAATCTATTTCTTGGGCATACGGAGATTTACAGGATAAAATCGACAACATATAGTTAAGAAACTTAGGAGCTTCAAAATCAAACATACACTAAGAGAACAAAATAGCCAACTTGATCAAAATCTCCTGCGAACCAAGCTAATAAAACAACTAAACAAAATTTTGCCTCTTTGTTAGTCTCCAAAAATAAAAGAAGGCTTACAAGGAAGAGGTGCAACTAAAACCCAACTTAACAAGAAAACACCAAAGAACTAAATCAAACATCCCCTAAGAAACCCAAACCGAGCAAGAATCGGTGTCAGAAAACATAATTCTTCAGAGCCCTGCAAACAGAAAACCCCAGAACTTCGACTCTATCAAAGCCAAGTCATAGAACACCTATTCGAACCCCAAGTTTCAAATTCAGACCGCAAAAAACCCATCCAATCACAGAAACCCTAGCAGAAAGAAGCAGAACTCGAGCTCCACTAAATAAATAAAAAAAGGTATCAGGAACCAAAATTCCATCAAGGGTGCTCACCCGTTGTCGGAATTTACCGAGTCGCAGATGTCCATGTTCAACGTCCAGTCCGGCCCCATGAGGAGGTCGCTCGTGGCCTTCTCCACCCGGACCGTCGCCGACGACGAGGACGACGACAACATCGCTCCGACTCCACAAACCCGTCCCAAAGAGATCCGAAAGAACACGAAATCTAGCAACAGAAAAGATCAAAGCTTTTGCCCTTCCCGACTCCTAATCGCGGAAATCCGGTGGAATCCCTTTCGAGTTCAGCCACTAAAGCGAACAAAACAGCGAGAGATGGGGGGGAAGAAGAAACTGTTTATAAATAATAGCGAGGAGATGGCAGAGGTCCGTTTAAAAAGGTATTCCCTCCCGAGCCAGGATCCTCTCCGAACATTGTACGTTTCCTACTCAGATCCAACCATCATGGATCCATCGGACTCGGGGTCCGCACAAATCAACGTTCCAGATGTGGAAACAAGATCGTTTCAGGAAGTAGTAACGTTTTACGATCCCGAACGATTCTTTTCTTGTTTTCCCTATGTTTTCCCTACTCTCGCATCGTTACCTGATCGTACACCTGACGCTAAAACTGGGCCCCACGTGGGACCCACACGGACTGCCATTCCATCGATCAATGGCATGGCAGGTAAACCGGCGAGCCAGAAACAGTCCGAAGAAGTGTTTTATTTTTTCGGGTCGGTTCGGTTCAACTTTTTGTGACTCGCATTTTGCTGACGTGTTATCGACTGGGGGGGGGGGGAGGCGGTAAAGGACAAAGACGGGTGGAAAGGTGGGCGGCAGCGGAGCAATAGAGAGGTGGGGGGCTCGCGATGAAGCCACGTAGAGCAAATCCTCACCGTTGGATGCGGTGGTCGGCCACGGATAAGATTAGGCTCATCCCATGGAATATATAATATACCGGTGCAATAAATTCAATTGAAAACCGTTATAATCTTTTGCTACGAAGATTAGACTTGCAATCGAACCGAACCGGATGTGATGCGACTCGAAACGTCGAGAGACATCCGATGCAGCACGCAATTGCAGGGACGACTCGATTCCTGAGATGATGCCAAATTGACGTGCGGCAAAGGGAAAGCAGGCGAATCATGGGTGGACGTGCACCGAGCACGGTTGATAGCGGTGGGAGAGGCACGAATCACGTTGTGTTGTGGGTGCCGTGCTCGGTCGCCATCAACGTCAGATTGTCGGATCACTTTTTGATATTATTTCAGTCGTAACGTATATATAATATGATTTGACGGAAATCGAAATTGATGGGGAAATAGGAAGGGTAAGGAGAAATGGATTGGAAAATTGATTGATTGATTGTGTTATATTTTCGTAGGTTATTCATTTTTTACAGCAAAACAAAAAATTGATACCCTTAGATTTATTTGATTTGGATTGAAACCAAATAATTCGACACCCATAATTAAATTACAAAATATAATTCCTCAAATTTAATGTCCTATTTAGTACAAGTATATTATCACTAACTTGTACTTAATATTTTGAGTTAGTTGAAGCTTATTTATATCAACAAGAATGGTGTCTTTATTCTCACTGTTTTCAAGTCATTAGAACTGTCCTCAGAAGACCCAGAGAACCTGTCTTGCTGCAACATGTATCAAGATGTAGCTACTCTTGGTCTGGATTGATTGGACTCTGTACTCACACTAAGAAGAGAGAAACATAGAAGACTTGGAAGAATCCATCCATGAAGTATAATGAAAGCATAGAAGTTTTACTATATTAGAGAACAAGAATGGGATTAGAATGAGGCATGAAACTTTACCTTTAACTGCAATTTTCAGGATTTATCTTCTATGTATAGAGCAAGGGAGAACAATTAACTTCTGTTTAATTCCTACTGTGTTCTCTCATGTTCCATATCCAATGAACATATCATAGTAAAAGTTTATTGAAGCTCTAATATGCACTTTTCTTGAAGGAAAGACTTTTCATGTTTAACACTTCCTCACTGAAACCAAATCTCTGAAGGAACAAGTAGTTCATCTTCTCTTTCCATTGACTTAAAGCCTTCATCATTGCTTATGAAACCTTGCTGATGTTTCTTGGTGCATTCCATTTCTGGAATTGGATTAGTCAAACAATTGTGAAATCCAAATTGTTTAGAAGCCTCACCTCATACATTATCCATGATGAAACCTAACAACTGATCTGATTGTTCTTGGCATCCTGCTTCATTCTCTTTCTCTCTTGTGACTGAATGTAGAGCATCTCAAACAATGTTTAGTTGATCGCAATCGCAAAATTTTTGATGTGGAGCATCTTGAAGTTATGTGATCACAAAATTAATATGAGATACTTTAGAAGAATCTCGGATTGTTATGTAATCACCTAACAAATCCAACTTCTAAAAAGAATGAATTCTCCATTAATAGAATGATTGTGAAAGAAGACTCGTTTTCCTTTCAATAATACATCAACAGCTGCCACCACCACATTCCATTTAACTCTGATGTTTATCCTCACTATGTTAGTCCTCCAAAGATTTCAATAAGATAGCAGAACTTGAACTTCAATCCAAGTCAACTTTGGTTTTTGAAGTGCTTAATATGGGAGGAATTGACTGAGCAAAAGATCATGAGTGCATAACCTGAACTTGACGAAATCTATAAATGATATATAATAAAAAGAGGCATATATTTGTCATTTGAACTATGCCTTGGTTCACATCCTGTTGACATAAAGTGAAGAGAAGATGAATGAGAGACAATGCAATCAGCAGAGGAAGAATGTTCTTAGTATTAACACAGGCTGTGAGCTCAAAAAACACATCTAGTACTTGTACTTGCAGAATTTTATTCAGTATCTGCTATATAATACCATTAATGGGAAAAAGATCAGAGAAAATCTCACTGATCCATTTCCACAGCAGTATCAAATTCCCTCCCAAATCTTTTAGTACAATTTTGCATTTATTTTTTCTAGTAATCTCACTGGTTACAAGTTTTATTTAGTTTAGTTAGAATCAAAATAGGTTCTGACTCTGACATCATACTGAAAATTGTGCTTTTAGGGTGTATGAAAAATGAACTATACAAAAATGACCTTGAATTTCTACAATAGTGTACAGTTCATTTCATCTTTGAATAAATCATATCACATCTGGAATTAGGTTGCTGTTTCTGAGATCTAAAGGGACCTTTGGAATCTTAGATGGACTGTGCAATACAACACCATGGAGTAAGCATGATGTTTAATAAGAAGATAGTGGCCAGTAAAAGGTACAATTGCCTTTTATTCACAGGGCCCATTGTCTGCATGACATGAACAAATCTGAACAACCACTCTGATAGTAGTGTCCTTGGCTTTAAAAGAGACAGAAATTGCACTGGATGTAGGACATACTATCACCAGCATGAACAAGGTGGCAGGTTGCAGGATTCATCTAGCATTGAAGTGATAACTGAATGAAAAGAAAATAATGAATACTCTCACTGTGGAGACACACTGCATGGATATGACTATTTGTTCCTTTTTTTTTATTCTTTTCTGATCAAACAATGTATGAGCAGACAAAACTACCAACTCAGCTTGAGTTTCTATTGTAAGAAGTTATCGACATGTCCAGTTCATGGTGAATTGTGACCAAAATCTCTTTAGCAAAAAGGAATAAGGTATTAGTTCTGAATCTCTATTTCAGCATCTGACTTCTACTTGGTGTTTTTCTGATCTTGACTTCATATCTAGGAAAGTGTATGAAACCTACCAAATGATCATGTAACCATCTCTTTTTAGTGTTGAAGTATAACTATTTTAATTGATGATATGGAAGATACATACTGTTCTTAAAATTTGGTACACGAGATCATGACATACTGAACACACTGTCCAGGACGCAAAAAAAAAAAAAAAATCAGATTGTGAATGAGATGCATATGAAACTCCTACTCTTTCTTTCTAAGCAAAGTTTAGTAGTTCTTACCTACAGAGACTGGGATTTGAACAAGAGATCATGGTTGCAATGGTGAAGCGACCAACTGTGACTTCAAGTTTGCCAATCCTGCAGACCAACTCATTCTCGTAGTTATAAGATTGGTTGTGCATGGTGGAGAAGATGAGCACATGAAGACAGGCACAACTCTTCATTTTGCGAGCAGGAATATGTGCTATGGATGCACGTGCCCTGCTTCTCCACCCTGAACAACCCATCTTCCAAATGCTCATCACTCCGGCAAGCAACTCTGAAGCTGGAGACTCCATTGCCCTTGGTTTGAAGGCCTGTATTGGATATTCATCTCCTCCCAGCTCTGGCTCTCTTTATATAACCTCTAACATTCTACTGAAACAGTTTCCACAAAAGTTGGTAGAGGTAGTATGGAAGAAACATCTTCCAACCTCAGTAGCATCGTAGGGTCCAAGCCAACAAAGTAGTGCCAATCTTGCTGGTGACAACAGAGAAGAGCCTCTCATCCATCCCGAATTCACATGTGGTATCAATGATAGCAATCATGATAGGTGGAGCCAACCGTCGAACTCGAACTAGAATTCTAAACCCAAACAAGGAAAGCAGAAATCTTTCATCAGTCTGTGATTATGATCTCAGTAGGAAGGAATGCTACCTCACTTCATGACCATTTCTCTTAGGCTCAAAAAGCTTTTGTTCTTGGTAAGAAGTCTTACACATACGGAAGTAAAAGTATCCTTAAGTTTTTCCTATTTCTTGTCATGAGCTGCCTCCACTCATAAGTAAAGCTTGATTGGTTCTCGACGGAGAGCAGCACTTCTAAGAAAGCAACAGGAAAAACAATCTGGACCACCATGAAATGACATGGAATGTAGCAATGGTCCCTAGTGTGAACTTTGGTGATCGATGGACTGTGATGTAGAACTTGAGAAAGAGAGGAGTGATCTCTACCCATTGAGTGAAGAACATGACTACAAGGACCACTCCCTGAGTGAAGAACACAACCACAAGGACCACTCTTTATTTACCTGAACTTAAGCTTCCTACATGTCAGATAGCTTAGCATATGCTCACTTGAAAGAGTGTAGATTAGTTTAAGTCTCCTTTTCATCTCACTGAATTTGACATCCTTGCACTTCATCCCCAAATCAATCTTGTAGCCATGTAAAATTCCCATGCCTTGTGGCACTGGATCTATCATGCAGATAAGTACAAGTTGGATTGCTGTCATGTGTTGCAGCTACCCTTAGTCCTTTGTGGCACCTTTATTGCATCAGGGGATTGAATTTGAGTAATACTGCTACTGCCTCCTGCTTTCTTTCTTCTTCCACTGTAAATTCTTAGAAAGGAGATTCTGGGCTTGGCAAGATTCTGGCTGATTCAGAGGAGTAATAATGGTCTTTGAAAGGATTAATGCAGGAGATAGTCCACCACTGTCGGTGAGACTTGGAACTGCTTTTTCTTCATTTGTTTTGCTAATTCAATCATCTGTACAATGAGCTTCTAATCTGACACGACTCTGGTTTCGATTTGTTCTAATTGATACCCGCATCTCCCATCTGAAATTTTATCTGCACTCATCAGAAACATAAAAGTTCCAGTACAACACCTTTAGGGACTTCTTGTGGGCTCCAAATCTGAAGTCAAAACAGTTCGTCAGCTGAAGTGAAAGAGGAACAGTTTCGTTTGAGTTCTAGCACTCTGGCGCATGCTAAACGTTGGTGGTGGAAGTCCATCGAGCTGTGACATTGAAGGTGGACACTTTGATGATCCACAGCTTCAAATGCTGAGACGGCTGAAAGATACCACATATGAGAACAAAATTAGTGATGAAAAGAAGTCACTGTAGGAAGCAGCGAATCGTGCAAGTAATCATTACAAGCAACAAAAGACATGCATCCTGACTACCGAAATGATGGAGACGGCTTTTCCCAACTCCATTTCTTCTTCCTCCATTAATCCCGTCACAGATTTCACGTCTGGATTCAAGCGAGGGTGAGAGGTTTCTTACCAGTGTTGTAACAGTCACATCCTTCCAGCATGAACACACTCTCGCCTACATAAAGATCAAGCGCTGCAGAGCATTTCTTCTGGAGAATTAAGGGCCCATAATTTGCTACCATGCTGTGCGGTAAATTGGAGCCATCTCTTGAAGCAGACGCAGATGATTCTCTCGGACACTATTGTTGCTTCATCTCTGGAGTTTCTTCAACACAGGAACATAAATATGCCATTAATGCACTCATGTTTTGATTGGTTCAAGTCTCAAGTGCTCAAAAGCAGTATGCTGTTACTTCAGGAACTCAGTCAAATTCACATGAAATGCTATACCTTTACTGGTCAATCAAGATGTTCTCACCGAAACCTTTTTCTTCTTCGTAACAGAATGTTGGATCTGAACTTGGAGATTCATGTCCATTTTCGGGTCATTGGACGCCATGAACGCTATCCAAGGTCGACTTTTGAGCAGGTCGGAGAGCTGTTCGAGGACGAATCGGTCGGAATGGGTGGTGTTCGATTCGATTAGGGTTGCAATTGCCGTGCCGCCGAACGAGATTTCTAATGGCTCTTCCATTTTAGTCGTCGCAGATATCAGATGATCCCATCCGTCCATTTTTCGGATCATTGTATGATCCACATTTGATAACCGTCCGTAGATATCATACACCGATAGAGACGATATATGGGACTCACATTGTATCCTGCTCTTACCCGCCGCCGAAGCAGAGGTAAAGGGATTTTTGCTGTCTCGCTTCGGCTGGCTCTGGCGATGGTAGCGATGCTTTCCGGCGATATCCCTCCGAATCAAACAATTTACATCAACAATCTGAATGAAAAGGTCAAGAAAGAAGGTAAAAGTCTCTTGCTTTGTATCGATCTTTGATAGGTTTCGTGAATTTTCCCAATGCATTTGTTCTTCCTCGTAGTGTTGTTTTAGGGTTTTTCGAGGATGTTTAAGTTGCTACGATTTGCTCGTGAATCTTGTTCGCTATTTCTTTGCATTAGATCAAGTGCATTCATTGTAAAGTTCTGCTGCTGAATGGATCGGTGGCTTAACATGATCTGATGAGTAAAAGACGGGATCGAACTCTTGCTATGTGGAAAATTGTAACTGCTGACTAGTGACCCACTGTCGAATTTTACATTGTAAGCTGGAATAAGGTGTATGACACTCTGCAACAGGTTTTTAATTCTTTCTTAAACTTGTCCAGGGTTAGAGATGATGGTTTCGAAGTGTGACATTTTAGTAGAACATATGAGGGCCTATTAGGAGAAAATGATATATTATGGCCACTTGAGCGTTTTTATGACCTTAAGTTCCATGGGAGCATTACCTTTATGTAAAAATCAGGACTTTCTAGTTGACATAATTCTTTTTTGTCATATTGCAGCCCCAAGAGTCTCTTATTTATCTGTTGCCAGGGTTTAAATGTGCCATGGTAAAAGATCAAAGTGTCTGCCCTCTCTATTCATTCATCAAGCAAAGTTGTTTTGAAAGCCACAGAAAATGGCAGGATTTCCTTTTGTGGAAACCATGGTCTTTCAGATGGTCCAAGTTTTTTGCTAGGAATCGATTTGTTTTCAATTTTGTTAGGCTTTCAGTCGAAAAGCCATCGGATAAGTACGTGTTACATACACTTGGAATTGTTGTGCCATATGTACATTAAGTTGGTACCACAAAAGTGGCCTTCAGGAAGTTTGCTGTAATTTATTGTACTTTGTTACTTGTTGGAGATGGATGAATGATATGAAGCTTGTGGTAATGTATTATATTTATATACTTTGTAGTTTGTAGTCCCTCCTCAATCCTTATTTCTCTAGCTAAACTCAAAGACAAAAATACAAAAAAAAAATGAAAACAAGAAGGTGCAGTTCATAATGTACTCACCTAATACCTATATGGGTGGATTCGATAGTTATGGATACTTTTTTTGATTTTTGATTTTCTTTGTTGGCAGAACTGAAGCGATCCCTCTATGCTCTATTTTCCCAATATGGAAGAATTTTGGATGTGGTGACCCTAAAAACACCAAAACTTCGTGGCCAGGCATGGGTGGTCTTCGCTGAAGTTCCAGCTGCTAGTAATGCAGTACGACAAATGCAAAGATTCCCATTCTATGATAAACCAATGGTGAGTCCTAGTTAACCGACAGCACAATGATTTCAATGTAAACTTCCACCCCTCAGATAAGAGAACATGTGCTGTTATATGGTTCAAACTTTTTTTATGGTCATTTTGTCATCATAGTGAGACACTGCTGAGCTGTCAATCTAATTATATGTGGACACCATGTGCATTATGTAAGTTATGAATTTGTTTGATAATTATTTGCTTAAATATCTGGTGCAGAGAATACAGTATGCAAAAACAAAATCTGATTGTGTTGCAAAAGCTGATGGGACATATGCTCCAAGAGAAAAGAAAAAGAAGCAAGAAGAAAAGGGTATGCACATTTTGCTTTCATCTTTCTTAATCGACTATGCTTAAAGTAAGATGCTTTTCTTTTTCTCACTTGTTAATGTCAATGTATCTTTTTGAGCATCTAATTATTGACAAAAGAATTGAGAAATAAATGCTCGATTACATCTACAAATAATAAGTTATGACAGTGAAGTTTGCGTTTTGACAGTCCTATAAGTTGTTTATTTTTCCCTCATTTTTGTGCAAATTTTCCTAATTTTATTGAGGATTACTTCTCGGTCCACCTGTCAACTAGTACTTCTATTCAACTGAGAGTAATATATTATATCAGACTATTTATTTCTCAGTTCCATAGATGTTGATCCCTAGATCCCAAAGCCCCTGAGAAATCTTGGAGGGTCACTATATAGATTCTTAAGCTTATTCTATATAATTAGAAAAAAAAAAAAGTTTGATCACCTAACTGTTTCTGTGAAGTATTGCTTCTCTTAGCAGTCTGAGCTGGAATATTATTACCAACCAACTAGCATATAACACTTTTAGAATAGGTTAAGAAGCAACAGTGTGGATAACAGTTTCTGAGAAGTATTGCTTCTGCTAGCAGTCTGAGCTAGGAAATTGTTACCAACCAACTAGCATATAACAGCTTTAGGACAGGTTAAGAAGGAACAGTGTAGATAATTGTGATACCTTGATGAATCATGACATTTTTGTGTTTAGTTCACATGTAGAACTTTTTGTTCTTCCTGCAGATTGTTGTCCATATTAAATATCACAGGATTTGCATTATCCCATAGGTATGTGCAATAAATGGATAACAAGTTTGAATTATGCTGCTAATTGAAAATAAGCATGAATTTCGAGACAAAATAGTTCGAAGAATAAATCCAAATGATGTTCAAAATCTTTGTGATGTGGATTTTATTTGGCAATTACTTTTTGTTAGTTTTACCACACCTTCACTGAGACATTTGGAGTTGCCACCACAGGATTCTAGAAGTCATAAAATTTACAGAATTGAAATGAAGGATCTACTATATGGAATATGTTCTTGAATCTACTATATTGCAAACTTTTTTTGAGTTATTATCTTGTCTACAAATTAAAATATGGGCAGTTTTGCTCCTCCTTTCCCCTTCTATGAGCATGGATTTCCTGTTGAGTAGTCATAATATCTTTTCACCTTGAAATTTTGGCTCTACATAATATTGCAACCATGTACCCTTACCAGATTTTTTCCATGGAAATATAACTCTGTGATAATATTGTTTATGGGTTCTCAATCAGAAAATGATTTATTTTGCCTTTCTTGCTTTAGCTGCTGAAAAGAAACGCCGATTTGAGGAGGCTCAGCAATCTGCTTCTGCTGCTAATGCTCAAACTAATGGAGGGCTGTCTGTAAGTTTATTTGTCACATTAAAATGAATTCATTTATTGTGAATTTGATACCATCAATCATGTATGTTAGTTGTGGAACAAAATCATATAAATAAGAGCAACATAATGCATATAATTGGCACTTTACAGTAGTGATCCTGGTCTATGCTATTTTTAATCTAGGTACTATAGTATAGTGTGATCATTACTACGGATATCAAATTATGTTACTGAAGCTCCCAGAAAGGCATCCAACATTAGATTGCATTTGCTGTGGAGATATCACTAGGATGAGGTTTTGTCCTGTTCTTAGGAGAAAGAAGTAAAAAGAAAGTTCTCAAGATTTGATTAGCCTTTTTCTTAACATTGTAGAGGGCAAACGTTGGTACAACAGTATGGTTGTTCCTTCGCTGTAGCCTTCGCAACTATGGTGATCATCGAGTCACAGAAACCACCTGTCTACTTGTAGGGTTAAGGCTGTGTCTGCTGTCTCATGCTCCTCCTCACATTAGTAGGAGTCTCATTCACTCATTTTGCGTTTTTAAGTTCTCTTTGATACAAGTTGTCACAATCCACCCTTGTGAGAGAATTGACACATTAACTTGATGGATCCTATGACTTTAAATGCTAAAAGCCAAACTAATGGTAGTAACTCCATTTAACACTGTATATAACTGCAATTATAATCTTACTTCCAATGTAGGAAGTATGAACTAAGTTGTCATTGCTCATCTCTAGAATACTCTTAAGTGAAGCCAGTTCTGAAAACGGAATGATATTGTTGCTATCTGTGCCATTAGGTTTATTCAATAGTTGATAATCCTTATTAGGGAAGATTATAGTTAAGAAATAAGTGGATAATTCTTATCATGGGGCACAATACTTACAGAAATAAAGCTTGATTTTAGAAAGTTTGTTGATAGTTTATCTTTCTATTTTTAATTATGTAATTATCAATTGTGTACCAGATTCTATTCTAGTATGATAAAGTTCTTAACAAGTATTGATATTGTTTATTAACTTCAATATTCTTAGTGATTCAGAGTTTGGAGTTCCACATAGGTTCCAGGGGTGTACTCATCAGTTTGTAATCATTACCTCTTATGACTTTGGATTTGGTGTACATCTTGGGCCCAGGTTTTTCTCTCTATTGCCCACTTCTCTGGACACCACCCCCTTGCCAAACAAAATAAAAAATAACAAATGCACGAAAAAAGAAGAAGAAAAAAATAAAAACAAAGCTCCGGAAAAGATATGTGTGCTACATGACAAAATTGTCAGAAATTTTTCTTCATGTACTTGACATGGTGTCCTCCCTTAGATTAGGTGTCATGCTATGCATCAAGCGAGTTGTTCGACATTAATCAGAGAAGAAATGCATAACTTAGTGTCTCCACTGTAAGCAGATTTGATGCAACGATGAAATAGCCCAGAATACCTCATAAAGTATCTATGTTATGTCCTCTAGTTCTCATACAATCTTCCGATCTTGAAAACTTGCTATCGAGGCTTCTGGATTCTCTCCATTCCATCTGAGGTCTACATTGCATGATTGCCTGCAACATGCTCGGCATGTTGCCTTCTAATACTACAGGCTTAGAACATATAGACTCCATTACCATTGAACTATTTACTGCAGTCTGCCTTTTTAACTATAACATTGACGTCATCAGCTGATTTTATGCTGATAACAGCAAGAACCATGCACAAAACCCATTAGCTCTGATGAAGTAAACCGAAATAACTTTCTACAATGACTATTTAACAGGAAAAGCCTCTGTAGTAGTAATCAGAATAGGCATTTATTGCTTTTCTTTTTAGGTACTTGTGTTCCCTAAACTCCTCAGTATGTGGCTTTAAGCTTTAGTTGAACCAATATCAGTCTCTTATGTATTGGAAGAAAAATTCATGTCATATTTGTGTGGAGTATTTCCTTAAAAGTTGGAAAGTTTATTCCTCAAGATATCCTATGATCAGAAGGGATCCTAAAAAATCTTTCTTGTTTACAGGCTTCGCAAGCTTCTCGCCAAGGAAAGACCAGTTCTCAGGAGCCCATGGCTGCTCCCAACAACATCCTTTTCATACAAAACCTGCCTCATGAAACAACAAGCATGATGCTTCAAATCCTTTTCCAGCAATACCCTGGTTTCAGTGAAGTCCGCATGATCGAAGCAAAGCCGGGCATTGCATTTGTGGAGTTCGCCGATGATGTGCAGGCTTCAATCGCAATGCAAGCTCTCCAAGGTTTCAAGATCACCCCGCAAAACCCAATGGTCATCACCTACGCTAAGAAATGATGCTCTCTTTTCACAATGAAATCTCCTTTTGACCATGGTATGTAAAATTTAGTCTGCATGTTATCAACCGCTAAACATGTTTTTACCCGGCGCAATTACATTTTCGATGTGATCTACTATTCAGCGTTGGATGTTGATGTGATGAATGGATGAATTGCATGAACCATTAAATCCCTTTAACCTGAATGTTGTTTGCATCCATTTGAAAATATTAGACAAAATAAGATTGCTTGCTCATATGAAAATATTAGACAAAATAAGATTGCTTGCTTGAAACAACTTTGGTCAAACTAATTGTTTACGGCCCTCTTTAACAGGGAACAACATGATGAACCAATCAAGACAGAGAGGTGAGTCAAATCTTGGCCAAGCATCGAGCTCCATGCAGCCTCTTCTCAGCTTTTGAATTTGATTGCTTTGCATGCTATTTTGTCCCAATCTATCAAACTCATCTTTGCATGAATATATTATGTCAAAGGCAGACTCTATGTAGGAGGGTATTGAATATCCAAGCAGGATTTAATAGTTAGTAACAAATGTACATCATCTGCCCATACAGTGGTGCTATACAAACAAATAAATAATTTCTAATCAACATATCAAAATCAATCTCTTTTGCTAATATCGGATTCATAGTGAAATTATTCTTGTGACTCAAACCTGATCATATAAGTGGCAAAGAAGCAATCTTATTGTGGCGCCATGGTCAATTCATGTTGTGGCATTACATTGATTGTTCCTACGGTGTCACATTGGCTAGTTCTTCTCGTCTCCTTGATTGAAATTTCTGGATTCCTTCCATGTGTTTTAGCGATGGAGACATGCTTATTATTCGCAAAGCCATGTAAGCACTTTTTTGGACTTTTCAAGCTGGCGTAGCCGACCTGTTCACCAGTCAACCCGACGACTTTGACTCTCTTTCTCTCTCTCTCTCTCACACACACAAACACAGACGTATAACTTACGAGATATGTTATGCAAATATCAATCCTCACCTTCCTCCACCTGTTCAACGACTATTAAGCTTCTCCTCTTCTCTCTCTCTCTCTCTCTCTGTCGCCATGGCTTCTTCCACGAGGAGCTTGGGGAGCTCAGCTGCGTCTATCTACGCCACCTTCACTGAGCTGTTGACAGGCGTCGGTAATAGCCAAGGCGAGGACATGACAAGGCTTGAGATGAGCCGGGAATTGGCAGCGGGTGATACAGGTGGCACATCCAAGTTCAAGTCTGCACCTCCTCCCTTCCTGCCTCTCTCCCCTCCTCCTCCATCTGCTTCCTTCTCTTTCCCAACCAGCCTCAGCCTTGCCGAGCTCTTGGAATCTCCACTCCTCCTCCCCTCTTCCTCTGTAAGTTGATAAGCCGAGCATGATTCACTCATGTGATTTATGTGATTGGATATGTGAGACTAACTTTTCCTTCTGCTCCTGCATAGATGTTGCCTTCTCCAACCACTGGTTCTCTCCCTGCACAGCATCTGAACTGGAGCTTCTCTGCTAATTCACAGGATGGAGCCTACTCCGACTTCTGTTTCCAAACCCAGGCAAAGTCTTTGATAAGAATTCCATGTAGTAATGATGCTTCTGTGCTTAAATTCCATGGATAACATGTCAAGGTTGGATTTGTCTTTTGATCATCACAGGGAGGAGAACGAAAACCCGAAGTCAAAGTTGAAGATGTTGTCCCAATTCATGCAAGTTTTTCTCAGGCCGTGAGAGGGCAGAGGAGATCAGATGATGGATACAACTGGAGGAAGTATGGCCAGAAACAGATTAAGGGAAGCGAGAACCCGGTCGGCTATTACAAGTGCACTTATCCCGATTGCCCAACGAAGAAGAAGGTGGAGATGTCCATTGATGGAGAGATTACTGAGATCGTGTACAAGGGCAGCCACAACCACCCAAAGCCTCTGTCCACCAGAAAGCTTTCGGCTCCTCTGCCTTCCCAGACATCCGATCATTGCTTTGCTGATCCAGTTCTGACACCTGAGAATTCATCAGTTTCTTGTTGTGGATCTGAGGCAAAGGAATTCGACGACGACGAGCACGACGCGAAGCGCTCGTAAGCTTCGGCACATGACTCAGTTCGATGCTTTTGCACGAGAATTGAAATGAGAGAGAAAGGGCTTTGTTCATCTTGCAGGAGGAAGGAAGATGAGGGTAAGTGCTTCTCAGCTCCCGGAAACAGGACAGTTCGTGAGCAGAGAGTGGTGGTGCAGACTCCCAGCGACGTTGACATTCTTGACGATGGATATCGATGGAGGAAGTACGGGCAGAAGGTGGTCAAGGCGAATCGAAATCCCAGGTGAGCTCGCACTCCCATCTTCTTCTCCTTGGAGCTGCTTGTCTCTCTTCCTACTCTTCCTATCACACCATGTCATGAACAGGAGCTACTACAAGTGCACCAGTAATGGCTGCCCGGTTAGGAAGCATGTGGAGAGGGCATCAAACGACCCGAGATCGGTGATCACCACGTACGAGGGAAAGCACAACCATGATGTTCCTGCAGCTAGAACACCTCAACCTGATTCAGCCATGGCTGATCATGTTAACCTCTTCCCCTACTAACACACGGATTCCTACAGAACATGTTTCTCGAGTCTGTGTCGAGCAGAGATTGATGTAAACTGTTTGCCATGTGAACCGTGTCTTAGAAAATTACAGGAAAATAGCGATATATTTCACTGATTTATTCTGTGCAAGTGATGCTGCCAATATAGATCATCGAGTAGTAATCTGCTCTCAGCTTCGTAGGGTCTCAAGTTCATATGATCATGTCTCTTCATAGATCGACTACAATTCCAACTCAAATGATGCATGATGAAACATAGAAACACTTGTTCTTGCTTGGTTCTCTAGTGGTCTAAAATGGTTGAAATGAGAAGGAAAGGGAAGACGAGAGTACACGATGCTTACAAGAAAAAACTAGTCTGATTAGTTTGAGTTGATGACCAGAGTTGCAACAGCTGTAAGCCTGAAACATTCTCATCACACAGATGAACAAGATCTCAGTGAAGTCAAAGTCAAAGATCTAAGGCGGTAGGATTCTCCTCCACGTGTTGGCCGGACACACTGGCAAAGTCGTATCTGGTAGGTCAACTTGTCCTTTTTGTTGACTCCATGGAAATCTTCTGCTGACTGTCACTGCCGACACATGTTTCAGAAGGCCTACACATATTCCTGTCTTGGTTGACATGGTTTGTGAAGGTAAGTCAATGGTATAGGCTACAATTGCCACTGTTTCTTAGTCTCTATGTTAGCAGGATAAAGAATGCTACATTGATTTATTATTATGAAGTTTGCTTGGTAACCCTATTTAAATATTAATAACTCTCTAATAAATAATAAAATATAAATATATTATTTATGGTATCTCAATTATCACAAATAATAATGATCTATCAATTATCAAATATCATCAATGTCGATCCTAAGTTCGGATAAAAAAAGTGGAGTTTGTGTTAGGTCACTGACTATGAACGCAAAATTATAATATATTTTTTATGAATATAAATTTTAATTGATTTTAATATAGAGCTAGATCAATATCTGAAAGTGATGTAATATACCTTTATTACCTAGGTGTTCTCGAATTACAAATGATGATGGGTTAGAAGGTCACTCATCACATCGATGTATGTTGTGTCGAGAAGTTAAGGGTTCTCTCATTTGTTTTGGATTGATATTAATAAAAATTAATATAATATATAAAATATTATATTAAAAAAAAAAGAATATTAAAAAACCTTAGATGATATCGAATGTATACAATTGAAAAACTTATGATTAAAGGAGATTTAAATTATTATAGAGAGAAAACATATGTTGAATATAGAGAGGTGTAGGAGGTTTTAGTTATGGGAAGATGAATAAAGATGGTGGTATGATTTTAGATTTTATAATTTCGTATGATCTTATAATTATAAATACTCACTTTAAGAATAAAGATAAATATTTAATTACCTATAAGAGTGCTTAGAACCATAGTTAAGTAGATTTTTTTTTTGTTAGAAATATAGATAAAGTTACTTGTGAGAATTATAAAGTTATACCTGACGAAAGTTTAACGAATCATAGATTGATGACATTAGATATTTACTATAGAAAATAAAATAAAATAAGATAGAAAAAAATTTACTAAGACTAGATAATAAAATTTTAAAGATGATAATATAAATATTTTTAAGAATAAAATATAAAAAAAGATGATTTGAAATTTAAATGAGGATAATATTAATATTATTTAGGTTATAATTATTAATAAGATTAAGAGCTTGACAAAGGAGATTCTTGATAAAGAGTTAGTGCGAGGATGTCCAAAAAAATATTTTTTACTATAAGATCATATTTTAAAAATTAATAAAATTATAAAAAAGGGAAAAAAATTTTAAAAGATATAATTAAACTAAAAAAGAGACTCTAAAAATGCTTAGTATGATAAGATATAAATCATATGATAATTTTTTATAATAACTTAAATTATTAAGATTAAAAAAAATATAAAATTATAAAATTAAATATATTAAAAACGACTATCAAAGAACATGTCATGACTAACATGTTAACCTCTTCAGTCATGGCTGACCATGTTAACCTCTTCCCCTACTAAGACTCAGATTCCGACAAAACATGTTCCTCGAGTCGATGTAGATCAGAGATTGACGTAAACTGTTTGTCATGTTAACCATGTCTTAGAAAATTACAGGAAAATAGCAATATATTTCATTGATTTATTCTGCACAAGTGATGCTGTCAATATAGATCATGAAGTGGTAATCTGCTCTCAGCTTAATAGGGTTTCAAGTTCATATGATCATGTCTCTTCATAGACCGACGACAATTCCAACTCAGTCGATGCATGATGAAGCATATAAAGACTTGTTCTAAAATGGTTGAGATGAGAAGAAGAAGAAGAAGGAAAGAGAAGACAAGAGAGTCAATGATGCTTGCGAGAATAAAATAATCTTATTAGTTTGAGTTGATGGCCAGAGTTGCAACAGATGTAAGCCTTGAAACATTCTCCTCCAAACTCCCTGGCAAAGTCGTCTCTGATAGGTCAATTTGTCTTCTTTGTTGACTCCATGGGAAGCTTCTGCTGGCTGTCACTGCCAACACATCTTATAGAAGGCCTACAATTCTTCTTGTTTCGGTTGACATGGTTTGTGAAGGTAAGTCAAATGGTATAGGCTACCATTGCCACTGTTTCTTAGTCTCTATCTTAGCAGGGTAAAGAATGCTACATTGATTTATTAGGATGTTTGCTATTGGTAACCCCATTTGGTTATTGGTAACTCTCTAATAAATAATAAATTTAATTTTATTATTTATTATCTCTCAATTATCAATCATAATTTTATTTTTACACCTTCTTATTTCATTCGTCGGTCGGAATCATTTATCATCCAACGTCGTTAATATCGACATCGCTTGACGTCAATCATTGATAGTTGCTCGACGAAGAAGATATTTATATTTGCCTAATATGATATTACTCTTTGCCACTCAGAAGGAGGAGAAAAAAATGACAAAGATAATTAGATAATTTAAGTCCATTCAAGAAGGGGTATATAGAAGTATCAAAAGTTATTAAAATAGGGTTATAAATAAATAGCAAATAAATCACGAAGAGGAAATCTCCTTTGATTCTAAGTTTATACCAACGGACTGATTGATTAAGATCAGCTTCAACAGTATACGGATTGAACACGTTGACGTCAACAAGAAAGTCAACCAGTGCAGTGCCAGCTATGATTTCAATCTCTAATGGACACACAAAGACTAAAAGCCTACACTACTCGGATAACTCAGAGCAAGGAATGTAAAACATCTAAGAAGATGATGATCCGCAGACGAAGTATCTGTAAGCAGCCACCTTCCTTCTCCTCGAGTTGGTGTTGTCTACGGACAGCACCATCTTCCCTGCCTCCTTGGCAGTGAACACATGGTGGATCGGCTCATCTGCCGTGGCCGGAATTCTCCTCGTCTTCTCCACGACGACCGTGTAGCCTCCAGCGTCGCTCGGCACGTACTCAGCGCCGTAGTCTAAGTCCCATCCTCCCACCACCATGTCCCAGGTGATGGTCGCCCCTCCCTGGTCCACGATTCAATCACAGTGCAGTGGTCTACGGCCAACCGGAGAAGACAAGTGGAGATCAGTTTACCTCAATGCCGTCGATCTCAAGGCTCATTCTTTCTCCACCTTTGATGGTGAACTCGGTGGCTGGCTTGGGTGGGCCGTTCTGGAGATCCCCGGGCCTGCTCAGCCCTCCGTACTGCACCGGCACGAACTCCGGCCTGATGAACCTGCAGCCAACGCATGTTGTAACAGAGATCACTGAGCAGAGAAGTTTGGATAGATTACCTGTAGAGTGTCTCAGCCACATGCCCTTCTCTGGCGATCACGAACTTGCTCTTCGTCCTCTCCGTCAGAAATGGACCGATCATTGAGTACATCACGGTAAAATACCACGGCACGTTGACGAACACCTGGTGTGGAGGTGGAAGGGCTGGTTAGAGAACAGAGATGAAGCAAAGAAGAGAGCTCGCCGTGCGCTGACCTTTCTCGTGACCATTTCAGGGTAATTGTCCTGAAAGAGGGAGAGGATGCGATTGGAGGCGGCGCGGAGCTGGCGCTTGGGCATGTCCTTGAGGTCGGTGACCTGGATAATGGAGTTGACGCCGCCGGGACGGAGCTGGAGCAGGCGGACGCCGCGCTCCATGACCTGGATGCGCCACCGGAGGAAGCGCTTCAGCTTCTCGGGGTTGCCCAGCACGCTCTCGTACACGGCCTTATCCCTGAATACGCCGTAGGCGTTGTAGCACACGGGGTGGCCGCGCCGGTCCCAGCCGTGCATGTACGCCACCACGCCCTCCAGCTCCTTGAACCCCACCAGCTCCTCCTCCGCCACCCCGTCGGCGCCGAACTCCCGTCGCCACTCCGCGCACCGCAGCAACATGTCGTGCGCCTGCCCCGCGTCGAAGTCGCGGGCTCGCAGGAACTTGAGGAGGACGACGTCGGCCCGGTCGTCGCCGGGCGCAGAGGGGGCGAGTGGCACGCCCCACATGGAGATGGGCGTGGGGGAGGCGGAGAGGAGCTGCTTGAGCTCCCGAAGTGCCTTCTGCTCGGACGACTTGAGGGTGGAGAGGAGGTAGGTGTCCTCCTTGAACGAAGGGGAGCTGTCGGGGACGGTGGAGACCGCCGTGGCGCCGGCTGTGGCCTCCATGAGAGATCTCAACAGGCTTCGCTTGGTGGCAGGTTTGGAAGAATGAACGGGCTCACTGGTTGCTTGAGATGCCTCCATTGTAAGCGTTGAGAGAAGGAAGAGAGACCAAGGTACGTAGTCTTCCTCTTCCTTGTGTTGACTGCTGCTACTCCTACTACTACTATTGCTTTAGTAGAGAGAGAGAGAGAGAGCTTTTATTGTGTCATGGACATGAATGATCCGTGAGTGTTCTTGTCGAATGATGTGTTGTGTTCTATTCTCTTTCTGTTCTCTTCACCAACACATCACAAATCTTCAAAGATGATTCCACAATCTATTTCCTAAAGCAGTCGCCTTTGGCAGCATCAAAGATTGATATTACATTGGCGCAACAAAAGGACTCCAACAAGACCAAAAGCGAGACTGTGCTTTGCCACCATAAAGAGAGAGATGCTTAAGGAAGGAACTTTTAAACTAAAGCTCAAGAATGACTACCACAACAATGATCTCCTTGGATTTGAAGATGAGATCAGTCTTCTTCTTTAGGATCTAATTCCGAATTGAAACAGCATTTAGGGAGAGCAATGGCTTTTAGAAGCTCACTTTAACCTTATGCAGTGACAGAAAGGTTGGGTTTGAATGAGATTGGCAAGTTTAGTTTTGGATGAGGGCAAAAGAAGATGAAAGAGTTTTGAGCAAAGCTTTCTCGTAGACCGAGAGAAGTTTAAATTAAAGGATCACAAGTGTGGAACACTGTGCACGTCTGGGTAGACTGATGAGCTGCATGGCTTCTTATCGTAGTGCATTAAGCTATAAGGTAATTATTATCCTGATAGATGATTAGAATACATTTCCAGGTCTGATCCCAAGTCTACGATTGATTGCACATCAAAGATAGGATTAGTCAACGAGGTGGATTAGTTTGAAATGATAAGACTAATTAGTTTAGCATCATTCCGTGGGAGAATCTTATGCAGCAGATTTAGGTAGGGAGTGTCGAGCCGAAGTCGAGCAATTCCAAGTTTTAGTAAGAGAAAGTTGAAGGAGGAATCATTAGTGGGTGCGTTTGTTGGCTTCCATATCAACTTTCTTTTTCTAAAGACCACAATCGCGATGGATGATTGATCCTTTTTTTTTGTTTCTGTTAAACTTGAATGACGGATCTAAAATGCTTCATCATTTTTAATGATTATAATGTGCTACAAATCATGTTTACGAGATCTAAACATTGCAACAGATCAATGAGAGACTTGGCAACTCAATAGTGACTGACTTCGATCGCCAAACAAACCAGAAGAAGAAGAAGAAGAAGAAGAGCAGATGACAGTGCCACAATACAACACGAGGACTGCAAATTACGAAGACACGACTGTGGATTTGGAACGTCGATCAGCACCGAGGAAGGTCAGCCGGAGGCGGCTCCAGAGACTGCAGCTTGCCGACGCCGTTCTCCACCAGGAACGCCATGGCCAAGCCCCAGGTGATGTGCACGTCGAGGTGGCAGTGCATCAGCCACACCCCCGGGTTGTCCGCCACGAACCGGATCACCGCCCACCCGTTCACCGGCACCCCCACCGTGTTCCGCAGCGGCGGGTCCACCAGGTTGAAGCTGGCGGCGTCCCTCGCGGGGTCGAAGTTGCCGAACCCGGTCGCCAGCACGTAAAAGTGGTACCCGTGGATGTGCATGGGGTGCTCCTCCCCCGCGAAGATGTTGGTGCCCTGCAGCACCAGCTGCACCACCGACCCGTACTTGAGCGGGTACAACTTCGTCCCTGGCACAGGCTGCCACAGCGCCCGGCTGATGTTGGCGGCGGTGTAATCGAACTGCACCGGTGGCGCCGCCGGGAAGTCGGTGGTGAACACCCCCCGCACTCCCAGGTGATAGGCTTGCAGGATGGAGAGGCGGGTGGGCAGCTGGAAGGAGACGTTGTTCATGCTGGCGCCGAAACGGGTTCCGTTGGGGCCGCTGCAGCGCCGGCCGGGTGGGCAGTTGAACAGGCCCAGTCCAACGGTGAAGAAGAGGTGGTGGTCGATGGGGCTAGGTATCTTGACGGGGCGTGGGCTTCTGATGCCGGCGGCGAAGGCAGTGGCGGTGGGCGTGTCGTTGAAGGCCGGGAGCACCGGGAACGCTGGGCGGACTCCGGGGCGGTTCTTGGTGGGGCACCCGCTGTTGGTGTACTCGAGAATGGCGGTGGTGGTGGTGTTGTCGAAGGCGACGCCGCGAGCGCTGGCGTAGGCGTGGGCGGCCATGTAGTAGCGCCCGGCCGGCTGGTCGGCTGTGAGGAGCACGTCGGTCGTCTGCCCCGGCGCCAGCATAAGGACCGAGGTGGTGAAGGGCTTGGTGTAGGCGGCGTCGGCCGCCACCACCGTCATTTTGTGGCCAGCGATGCTGATGAAGTGCTCGTTGTTGAGGGCCGCGTTGATGAACCGCAGCAGGTTGGTCTCACCGGGCGCCACCGTGAACACCGTCGTCTCTGTAAGGTGTACCACATACGATCACTCTCTACCATGAGAACAGCACCATCATCACCACCTCTCACTGACAATAAAATGTTACCTTTGTTGGAGCATTTGTAGAGATCGCCGGGCTGGCCATTGATTGTGAAGGCATCGGACACATTTGGGGCGGCTCCGGTCCTCGCCGCCCGCCGCACTACACGAATGGGATCCTCGTTCCACCACTCCCCTGTTGAACAGATGATTCATCAAGAAGATTTCAGAGATGTGTCATTATACAAGTCACTCTTCTCTTCTTTACGTCATATTCAAGAACTTGGTGTGGCCATGTAACCATGTGTTTGCAGAGTTACGTCCGCTTGAACCCTTTGAAGAAGAAGAAGAGGAGGAAGAGGTATAGTACCAAGGATAACGGGGATTTCTTTCTTGGGCTTAGGGAAAGGGTAGGAGCCATGTTTAGGGTAGATGATGAGAGCGCCGTGGACGGTGGCTCTGAGCCAGGAGCTGTGCGCGTGCCACCACAGCGTGCCTTCCTGCTCCTCGATCGTGAACCGGTACTTGTAGCTGCCGCCGGGCCTGATGGGGCACTGCGTCACGAACTCGGGGCCGTCAGCCCACGCCGTCCGCAGCTGCCGAACGCCGTGCCTGCCAACAACACCGCCACCCGGCCATCAGATCTCTCCTGAACCAAACCAAAAACAGCGTCTACGTGCATGCATGAACCGGGCAGGAGGTACCAGTGAAGCGTGACGTTGTACTTGGCCCGGTTGATGACGTTGACCACGAGCGTGTCCCCGTCCCTGACCGCCAGTGTCGGGCCGGGATACTGGCCGTTGACTGTGATGATGTTGTGGGTCCTGCACAGCCTCTTCACTGGCGTCGCTTCCACCTGCGCGCGCGCACACGCACGACTTGACTCAAAACACGTACACACGACACAGGAACGAGGAGATGTAACAATAAGCACATACGACAGACATACCACGAACTCATGGTGGTGGACTTCAGCACTGGCACAGCCAAACAGCAGCAACAACAGCAAGCATTGGATGATTGAGTCCTTGAGAACCTCCATGTCTCAACTCAATCCTGTTATGGGTGGCGGTGGTGATGATGGAACAGAGCATGAAGGGGGTTGGCTTATATATGCACACCAGCAATGGGTTTGTTTGAGGTTGGAAGATTAGGTTTTGTATTTGTGGAGACAGTGAATGCAGGTCCTTAATCAAACTCTAGAAAGACAGTTAGCAGTACATCTCTGTGGGAGTTGTTACACCCACCGGATCACCACGAAAATTGCATCAATGCTTGCAGCACAAGCCTTCTTCCACAATGAGAGGGTTGCTTTCCTTGATGAGAAGAACTCCTTCATTGCAGGTTTGTATTCCAATTGATTTGGTAATGACATGTACATGCAGATAACGGAAGTTAAAGGAGTCATAGATAACTGCTCTAACCTTTTTGACAGCTAGCTGAACTAGCCCACTATTTAAAGTACTTTTTGCAGTCTTTGTAAGAATTATGACACATTGTGATGGTGTTTGGTTAGGGTTGGTGGAGGAGGAGACACCTCATCCAGTAGTTCTCAGGTAGAAGGTGAAATGGGCCTTTAAAGTCCATCAGGAAGTTCTGTTTCCACATCATCTTTTTGTTTGAATCGAAGTCAGCAAGTTAGAAAAATTGAATCTAACTAATTTGACCCTTCATGTCTCCAGATTTCTTCTGGTTACACTTCATCAATCCATAACTGCTTGATTTATGACATCTACTAGAAAAGGAAGCTTCAAGTCAGTTGGCTTCTTCAGCTGAACCATATTGACGTTACAATGCAATGCAAACTCACCCAGTTAAGGCAGGTAATAAACAGGATTGAACTGGAGTTATGGCAGCTAAAGAACAAATTCTAATTAGAATACATGAATGCTACTGTAGAACCCCTTTGAAATCAACAACATAATCTGTACAGGAAAATGTTTTTTTTATAAGGATACTAATCATTTTTAGCAAGAATTTTTTCTAATAAGATACATGTAAAAAATAACTGTTTTTAGATGAGGCAGAAGGTCATGAGCTGAACTGATGTAGATGTCTCATGAAGATATATTTGCCTTAGAAACAGTTCGAAGGCAAAACATAAATTAATTTCTTAAAAGTTCAAATGTACTTTGATATATACTTACTCGAAATAACAAGAGAGCAAACGAAATCTGCCCAAAAACCCATTTCTTTCTAACTGGATCTCGTTTAGGCTCTCCCTGGATCATGTTAACTTTCCTCTTTTCTATTCCCTGGTTTAAAGCTTCCAATCTTCTTCTGCACATGAAAAAAATATTAACATTAAATGATAGTTAACATTAAATGATAGTTAAAAAAAATAAGCTTTAACATCTGATACAAGAAACTTTCATGTTTATAAAATATAGTTTATCAGTGAAAAGCAACAGACACACACTTGCACAAGGCCGCACTGTTTGCTATATGGTTTCCTTCACTCTTCGCATCCATCTCCTAGAATTATATGCATGTCTATCGTTGAGTCAACGATTTGGGAACTCATCCAGTATTTGATATCAATATAATGATGATATTAAACTGGGAACTCCTGGTCTGTAGATGTTCTTATAATTTATACAATCTTATATTCCAATAAGGCAATAACAACATATAAGATATGCTGACATGACATTATTAGACATGACAAAATAAAAATTGGACTTCGTACAATTGTAATGTAAAATCTTATGAAACTTATCACAATAAAGATAATTCACTAAAAACATGAAAAAATTAGAGAGGTACTCAGTATCCTCAAGGTGTCCATGCAAACTCCAGCGCTGATGAAATCCTTCCATGCCTTGAATTCCACTTGCAAGAATCATGTGCCTAGAAGAGTTCATAATATAAATGGAACTTTATAATTAGCTAAGAAAAGAAGATTTTGCAGTCAAAATCATTAATAATGAATTCCATAATGTAGAAACAATCATTGCTTTGTATCACATATAATGGATTTTTTCTTCCAACTCTAAGGTACACCACATTTTAATAAGTACTAAGTGATATATTAGCTTTTATTAGGACAGCT
Organism: Musa acuminata AAA Group; assembly: GCF_036884655.1. NCBI lineage: Eukaryota > Viridiplantae > Streptophyta > Magnoliopsida > Zingiberales > Musaceae > Musa > Musa acuminata. The sequence continues at coordinate 7,321,845 of NC_088351.1, forward strand.
TTTTCTAAATGTAAACAGTTACTATCAACTATCTGCACTTTGGTTGAACATATAAAGGTCAGTTAAGAAAATAAAGATCACATAGTTTTTTCTATCTTTCACTTCTATCAAATGAACCACAATGTTGGATAAATAAACAAAGGGGTAGATAAAATGTTAATCCACAATCATTTGCAAATATATCAGATGCAATTCTGGATATTTAATCAAGTATGATGACATATATGTTCCATGAAAAGACACATGGATTACATTATAAGAAAAAAGAAAAAAGAAAAAAGGAAAGATGCAATGGAGGGACTTGTCATTCTACCATTCTCTAGACCATTGTGACTACCATATATCAGAAAGACAATAAAAAGCTAAAATATTGTACCTTTCTAAAGATGTAACCTCAGATTAAAGTTGAGCAGCTCTTTCCTTTGCTTCTTCAATGGGCATGGACAATCCCAATTTATGTTCACTATCTGAAAGTCTCTGTCTTAGCTCTTTACCCTATTAGAAATTTGTCCCACAGACAAGTCAAATATCAATTCGAAGGACCAAATAGAATTTTGTATAACACAATGAAAGAATACATAAATGTTACCAACCCTTTTCGCAGCACACTCTCGATACAAGACAATCCCATCTTGGCAAAATGATTCGATATCATTAATTTGCAAACCTAAAGCATTTACTGAGTTCCATGGTAATGTTCAAAATAAAGGTGAATGATTCAATCACATCAATTTCTTTTTTTGGTGATGAGATGGATACTAGCACCAGTGTTTTTAAAAGGCGCCCAGGCACTCACCTAGGCACTTGACTGAGCCAAGGTGCTGAGCGCCTCAAGCGAGCGCTTAATTGAATCCAACAAGTCGAACCAGATTTTGGACTCTGGTTCAATTCAATAGTGAGTTGGTCGGTTCAATCGAATCAACTAAGTCCAATAGTAAACATCAAACCCACCCTGCTCCCCCAACTCACTCGATAAACCCTAGGATCCGCCGCTGCATCCTCTGCAGCCGATGGAAGGTCCAATCTTCCTCTTGCGTTACCGACAAAGTCCTCTACCACCGATGTAAAGGTCCAAATCTTCCTCCTTAGCCACTGTCTTTTTTGTGCGCAGCTCTCTCCGCTGTCGAGGGACAGGTCCACAACTTTCTCTATCGCTGCCACCGCCATCCGCAACTTCCTCCACTGCCGCTGCCGCTGTCCGCGGCTTCCAGGGTAAGGTGCATGGAGCTAGTCACTACTGAGAACTAGCAATAGCGCAACGAACAATCAAGGGCAAAAGCGGCTCTCTCATTAGTATGTTCCCCATCTTTGTAGGTCTTAATCTAATCGATCAGGGGCTTTCGCTTAGTGTGGTCGATTCGATACGTTCTTTCCTTCTAAGAGCTCTCCTTGACTCCTTGAAGAAATCCTTGCATCGGCGGGCGGTCCCAATAATCCATCTCAACCTTTAGTTTAACAGACTCTCGGAAAGATACCAGAATTGTCATATCTATATTATTAGATCAGAATTCTTGCTTTTACTGCACCTCGAACTCAAAAAAGGAAGAAGTATAGCGGGCGCAAGCGCATCTGTCCGGAAGTCTCCTTCGCCGAGCCCTAGAAGGAAGGAGGATTGCTTCTCTCATCAGTAGGTGAACTTCGCTTTCATGCATCGGGATAATAGTTTCACCTATGACTAAGCTCTGTGACTAGCTCCATTGTCATCATCTAAGTTCTTCTTCATCACGCCATGACACAATCAATTCTACTCTTAGGGCCTTCATTCAGAGCGGACCAGACTCTTCTTTGTTTCAGCTGCTCCCAGCAGATCAAGATCATAAGCGGTGCTCAAGTCTGCTGGAACCGCAAGTCCCGTTTCATTTTTTGATCGCGTTCGGGTGCTCGGAAAGTCGACCAGGGAATCCGCAGTAGAAAGTCCGGGTAGGGCTATAGCTCAAAGTAAGGCGGGAAAGAATCTTAGTCTGACTCTCAAAAACAATGGATCAAGCAAGTAGAAAAGCGGAAGATGGAAAGTCATTACAATTCTTGTTTTCGGGAGTTGAGTTCGGAAAGTCAAAGAAGATAGGCACCCTGCTTTCCATTCCATTCCAGTCTATTCTCTAAGACAAACAGATTCAGTCCTGTATTCATGGCGGTAGCGGTGCTCTTCCACTACTCCAATGGGAAAAACCCTGTGTTGCCCTTTATCAGCTCTTCTAACGCATTTTGACCTAATAATATCACCCTTTCTTCTCTTGCTAATACATCTACTGCTCCAAAGTCAGCATAGGAATGGGAGGTTCCTGTTCTTAGGAAGTATCCAGTTGTTGGCAACAGAAAGAAAGCCCTTCGAGATGCAAGAAAGGGAAGGTAGTCTCTAAATCCACATTTGAAAACACCACATCTTTTATTTGTGCACACATGTCTAAATCCCATAAACTAAGATTCCTTCTCAGAAAGATATTCTTTATTTATATATATATATATCAGCTTCACCGCATTGATGACAAAGAAGCTTAGATGAGACATTTCCCCATAGTGGATCCCGAGATGGCTTTTGGACTTCTGCTCGATCATCGGCTCTTTTGCAAACTGCCTCACTGCCGCTGCTGCCACCACCTATAGCTTCCTCCGTCGCCGCTACCGCCATCCGAAGGTTCCTCGGTCACCATCACCCTCTTGTTCCCCACCTTCCACCATCAGTGACTCCTCTTCTCCCACCCTATCGAGCACTATTATAACTACTATTAACAGTGGATTGTTAATCCTAGTACTAATATTTAAACTATTATTAACATATTATATATTATATATTATAATATATTTTAAAATTATATTATATACTTTTTATATTTTAATATTATAGAGTGCTTCGCTTCGCTCGAGCGGGTGCCTAGGTGAGTGCCTCAGGAATTTTAGGACTTTAGCGTCTTTTGGGGCATAACGCTTTTAAAAACTTTGACTACTAGAGTTATATGACATGATTCACTATCATTTACATAAATAAAGATTCCTTAGCACTCCATCACATAGATCAACACCTTCAAGAACATAAGATGCAATCTTCGGGGGAATGGTAGGTTAAGGAAGCCCTAGCATAAGACCATCACCTACTAAAATTGTTTCTTCTATGGTTGGCTGTGAATCAACTGAAGCAAGATAAACAAAACACATTAATGCAATACAACCATAAAAATATTATTCCAAGCAGAACCACCTAACTGTTACACAAATCAGTACAGTTTCAACAAGTACATTGGTCTAAAACAAAGGCATGATAACGAGTCAAATTTACTATCGATTGAACAAATAGCTCACAAAATAATAAGTGACAAGCACATAGACAAACACAGTTACACGTAATTCTAGATAATGCATTCAATAACTAGAGATGAATGATGTAATTTGAATTGGTTGCTAAAATAATATCATAACACACTATTTAGTTACTAACACAAAGCCGTGACAAAGTCTGAGAAAATAAAGCTTGGATACAAGAAAAAAAAACTAGATGAACTAAAATTAAAATTGTTGTGATTTTAGAGCCAAGAATCCACAAAACTTTGAATCAGTTCGAACTCATAAGCCCACTTCGTTATCTATGGTTTCCCAATAAAACCTTGATTTTGCAGATACTGAAAAAAATGATAATATCAATATTTATTAATCAACCTTCCAAGTAGATGCTCAGTGCAATGATTTCTTCAACAATGTAGTTCAAGACAAGAATTAAATTGCTAAAGTTCCTTCCCAGTAGACAACAAGTTCATTAACAGAATTCCCAACCTAAGGAACTAAGATCAATCCTTTTGTATCCTGAAATAAGATATTTCTCTTTTTTTCTTCTTTTTTCTTTTTGGAGAGTTGTTTGTTGAAACAAGTAATTAAAGAAAGCAATACAGTCATAAGATATGATTTTTTTCATTTGGAACACAGTGCCAATGATGGAATAATAAGCATACACACTGCATAAAATAAAAAAGCAATTAGATGCATCTATTTTAACTTACTGCCAATCAAATCTGCAAGAAGAAAGTGCAATTAGTCTAAAGCGTCAAACAAACAACTAGTCTGAAATGTATGATCCGTTCTTGTTGTAGATAGCCCCTGTTGGTGTGAACCTAATTATAACAGTTTTACCTCCCTATTATGCATAACAAAGGAACCAGAAAATACATGAGATGGAAAGATTTTCTACCATCCACGATTGCACTACTGGTATGTGTCCTCCCTCTGGCAACGACTACGAATACCTCCATAGGTTAACCCCAACGCAGATGATGTTTGGCATCGAAGATTCAGCTACAACAGAAACAAGGAATTATAAGTAAATTCCAAGGCAGCAATCAGTGACATTAATGTCAGTTTTGATCAGATCGTATAGATTAACTAACAGTATTTATCCAAAAAGCCAGTCAGAATGTCAAGTCAATCATCCTCTGTACATTGGAACAAGCAAGATGCCTTTCGAAGATAGTTCTTCACTGTCAATTTGTGAATATGAAGCAGCAAAATGGCATCCCTTGTTTTTTCGAGCATTACGTCGAACAGGTGACGCGCAACTGTTTGTCAACTGGATGAGGAGCCATGTAAAGAAATAGCATGAAGTAAGAAGAAGAAAACGGCAAGAAAGAGAGCTAAGCACGGAGAATCTATCGAAGGAAAACCGGGTTGGAAGAGGAGACAGCGGCACATTGTTGCTCGTAGTCTGGGCGACCGCGACGCTCGAGGGAGGAGGTTGAGAGAGCCACCAAAAGCAGCATTAAGGCGGATTGCTGCACCCAATAGAAGGCTGGGATTTCACCGAAGCGCCTTCTCTGTACAAAGTAGAGATGGGCCCGTGCTGCTTTCACATAGATGACACGTGGAAGTACAAATGGACGATAAATTAGCACCAACGGATGAACGAGATATGGAATTAAATGTTTGATTACTCAATCCTTGTCGATTTATATGCTTAATTAATCAATCTCAATTAATTAAGTCATGAATTATGAATTAATCTGTCTAATTAATCCATCGGACACAACGACGGTCACGTGACCCGTGATTTCTGTTACGGCAGTCTCCAACTCTCCCCTACGACTCTCTCTAACGAGTCCTTATCGTCACCGCCAGTGCAACTACCCCTCTTCATTCGTAACTTCCCCTCCGAACGCTTCTTTATATCTCCTCTTTCCCTCCGAATCCCGTCGAGATTTATCTCACCAATTTGCTTCTTTGTTTCTCTTCTTGCAAATAGACAATCAAACAATCATGATGGGTCTGGAGGCGTTCTTAGGGTTTGCCTCAATCAGGGCGAGAAAAGAGAGGGAGAGCCTCGCCCGCTCCGACGCCGCCGCCTCAGACTGCCGCACCGCCATACCCTCCTCCCTTCCCTCCGACGTAGATCCCCTCCTCTTTCCCACTCCTCGCGGCGGTGACTCCCCCCCGCCGTCGTCCTCCTCCGTCCTCGAGCCGCCTTCCTACGCAGACGTTGTCTTCAGCCCCTTTGAATCCAGCAATGGCGCGTCCGATCAGGGGCCCTTCCTTCGCCTCGATGCCTCCCCCAGATCTGCCCGCGCCGTCGCCTCCGATTACCGCTGTATCGCCGTATCCGACCCGCAGACAGAGGTGGAGGCCTCGAACTCGCTCGTCCCACGCGGGACGACCTACGTCACCTACCTCATTACCACCCGCGTCCGTCCGGGCTCCGATGACGCCGGCCCCGAGTTCAGCGTCCGGCGGCGGTTCCGCGACGTTGTGACGCTCGCTGACCGGCTTTCTGAGGCATACCGCGGCTTCTTCATCCCGCCGCGGCCTGATAAGAACCTGGTCGATAGCCAGATAATGCAGAAGCACGAGTTTGTGGAGCACCGACGGTTGGCGCTCGAGAAGTACCTGCGGAGGCTCGCGGAGCACCCGGTTATTGGGAAAAGTGATGAGCTTAGGGTGTTCCTGCAGGAAAAGGGGAAGCTGCCGCTGCCAACGACGACCGACGTGGCTTCGAGGATGATGGATGGGGCGGTACGGCTGCCGAAGCAGCTGTTCGGGGAGTGGGCGGCCGCACAAGTCGCGCCACAGGACATCGTCCAGCCTGCGAAGGGCGGCAGGGATTTGCTGAGGATATTTAAGGAATTGAAGCAGGCCGTGGTCAATGACTGGAGTGGAGTGAAGCCATCGGTCGTGGAGGACAAGGAGTTTTTGGAGAGGAAGGAGAAGATGCAGGACCTCGAATGGCAGCTGACCCCCGCATCACAGCAGGTATGTGAAAATTACTGAGAAATGGAAGTGGAGTCTGGATGCTCGTCTGATCCACTGATGAATGTGGCATCTGTTGCTGTAGATATGGTCTTAGAAATTGAATTAAGAGAAAAGATCGTTTAGTTTACTTCAATTTTATTGTTTTTGTACAAAATTTGACTTAAGAATCTAACAATCCAGAATTCTGTGTTTTGATTGATTTAATCTTCGACGTTTCTCAGCTGTAAATAAACAAAATACCACTTTGGAAGCAGAACTACAATGTAGTATTTCTAATGGAGTGGAAAAGGATTTGCAGTCATTTACAGTGCAGTGTTCTTAAGCAGTAACCACAATTACCAACTATTTGGAAGCATTTATTCTGAGAACAATGATGCATTAAATTGTCTGGTCATGGTTATCAATTCTTCTTATAGAAGGTTTTTGTGACTGCAAGATCGTCAAGGACATTCTATGACAATATTATAATACTTTATTGACAAACCTTGTGCCTTTAACCTTCGTAAAAGGGTCACGGTAAGTGGAGAGAGATGCTCGCTGTATTGGATGACTTATTTTCTTTTGTTTTGCATACTTGTTCCAAGATCTTCATGCATCATTTTTGCACCTTTATATTGCATTTTGTTTGGATGAGGATTTCTAGACTGTTCAAGTGTTGTTACTCATTATATCTTGCTCTCTTTAAGGATTAACCATTTGTTGGAAATTTAAATTAGATTCCTAACAAGTGTTTGTTGTTACTCATTATATCTTGCTCTCTTTAAGGATTAACCATTTGTTGGCAATTTAAATTAGATTCCTAACAAGTGTTTGTATAAGGCCACGTTTATGCAGAATAAGCTACATAAGGAACACAGCTCTAATTTGTCGGTTTTCTGACAAAGCACAAACTCTTGCTTAAGGAGTTAAGATTGTCTAATTTAGAGTTTTCTAAGCTTTTTGGGCCTAAATATTATTTCATTTTTGGTTAAACCTTTCACATAAAATGCCACTCTTATATAATTGGGAATTAAGTTTCTTGATGAGAAGTGTGGTTCTGGTTAATAGTTTTATAGTCAACCTAACTACCTTCAGAGTCTTCTTGTGTTATCACTCAGAATTTGCCTGGTGCTTTTTTAATATTTCAGTGGTCCAGTTGTTGAATCCTTAGATTTTGTTTGCACCTTTAGATTTCTACTAATTGAGCATTATGCTTTTTAGCAGGCTGAAGCTCTTATTAGATCACAACAAGATGTCAGTGAAATAATGGGAGGGTTGGGTTTGACCTTCATCAAACTGATAAAGTTTGAGACTGAGGAGAGTGTATACCGCTCGCAGAGGATACGAGTTGCTGATACCAAAAATGTCGCAACTGCTGCAGTAAAAGCAAGCAGATTATATCAAGAATTGAATGCTCAAACTGTCAAACATCTGGTACTTATCATAGCTAGCTTATCTATTTTTGCATGAACTTCATTAAACCAAAAATTGTCGAGGAGGGACTTTATGTGTCCTGCTATTTACTTATCTGGGAATTTCATTTCTCAGGACACACTGCATGAGTATCTAGGACTAACGGTAGCTGCTCGCAGTGCATTCTCAGACAGAACTAGCACTCTGTTGACTGTGCAAACACTAATGTCGGATTTAACAACCTTGAATACAAGGGTTGAGAAACTTGAAGCTGCATCCTCAAAGATATTTGGTGGTGACAGATCAAGACTCCGTAAAGTGGATGAACTAAGAGAAACAATAAGAGTCACCGAGGATGCAAAAAGCTGTGCAATAAGAGAGTATGAGAGGATAAAGGTATTGTCTGTTTCTCTCACAGATCACACAGAACAATGCATAAACACTGAATATATTACCAAATAGAAATTTCATCATTTTTTTCATGTACCATGCTTGTCCATCTACAATGATTGGAATTTTCAGTTATAATAATTTTCAATCAAACTTCATAGCATATCTTTCAGGTTCCATGGCTATTCAGGATATTTCTTTAAATTATGAGTGCATCGATCTTGCCTTGGTAGACCGGAAGGAACCATCTGGACTTGTCTTGCTGAAACATTAATGCAACTTGCATTGGACTCTAGTTGTTCAACACGTAATAAAAAGGAAATTCCTAGTAAATTTATCAAGCTGCAATACTGCTTTACACTAAAGACCTAACAAAGCATGTTAATCTTGTCAAAAAATATAAAAAATTTGTACTAATGTTTTAGCAAGTGTTTTCAAATCAACTTTGGGAATTAGCTTAACTGTCATTTCCTGATGTACCATACCAAGGATGACACCACGGATGTCTTTGTTACGTTCTAATCTGTTTGCAGTTTGTCAAAGTTGATTTGGTATATAATAGTTAAGCTAATTTTCAGAACTGATTTGGAAACACTTATTGAAAAGCCGGTACTGAGTCTTTTTTATTTTTTTGATAAGATTAACATGCTTGGTTAGGTCTTTAGTGTAGTTGTATCACATCAAAAATTCTGACAATAGTCTTTGTTATTATGGTTCTTTTGCTGTTTTGAACTTATATATGCAACGTCTTCCTCAGTAAGGTAGGGGTGTTGAAAAGAAGAAGACTCTCGTTCCTCCACCTTGTCCTTTTGATGTTGTTGAAGCAAGATATCTTTATGTCTGTTGAAAGTTAGCTTATGATGTCCAAGTAAATTTATCAAGCTGCAATGCTGCACCAGATAGTTTCTTATTTGACTGCATGATGAAATTTGTCTTACTAAATGGTGAACTTTTTAAGTGATGCAGCCCAATCAGTAACACATTTGCACATTTTGGTAACTTACTACTAATGGCAAAAATAATAAAATTCTTATCCTAGTTTTAAAGATGCAATCAATTGTCATTTGCAAAATATGCTATGGTAATGTGAGTATTAATTTCTTCATGCCAGTTTTTTCTGTATACCAGTAGAAGACTATGAGTTGGTTTTCTAGGAGTTTTCAATTATGATGATAGTAAAACCATATAAGTCTGTCCCAGTAATTTGTATAAGCGTTACTAATTCTTTCTTTTTGTTCATTATATCAAATTATGATCTCTCATCTCTTTGTTGCTTTTGGAAATTGATTTCTAGCCCAACTGCAGTTCTCAATGCTTTTCCTCCTATACTACAATTGGCTATTTATTTGACTGACTTGAATGAGCTAGAAATTCCTCTGGTTGAATCATTTTGATGTGAACTGCAGGCCTCCCATGTGAAGGCAATCCAAAGATCACAAAGCAACTCTCAAGGATTTAAGCATTAGATTCTTTACTTACATTTAAAGCAAAATTATTTGATTTGGGGTATCGATATTTCTCATGCTTAGATGGTTTAATTGACTTCGTTGCATTTTAGTTATACTATTGGATTAAATGTTAGTATTATTTTTTTCCTTCTATCATCACATCAGCATCTTATCCACAAACTATTTGTATGCTTGTGTACTTGATAGAGTACACTCTTTTTTGCTGATATATGACACATAAATGGGTATCAAACAATGCCATGTGCTTTTGGACATCCTGGAAAAAGGGGAAGAATCTGGAAATATGGCTGTTTGATGTTGTTGAGTGGCATAGGTCTTAATTTATGAGTTTTGCACTGTTGATTATATTGCAACATGAAGTCTGCTGTAACTTGAGAGTTTTTGATGGATTACTGAGAGAGAAATTGTTAGTTCCGTACTCTGTTCTAGTCATCCCACCCTTTGGGCTTGGGAACCTGCTACAAATCCTGATTACTCAGCTCCAAAGGTCTTTTGGTTTTTCACTCAGGTTCTTTATGCTACTGTTGTTGAGGATAGATTTCTCATAGGAACATTTAAATAGTATCATGCTAAATATGGCAACCGGTGGGAACCAATGAGCATGATATCAATAAGCATTTGCCTAGAATATGATAGCCAGATATGTTATATCAACTGTAGAAACATTTCTACTTGACTCTAATTGTTATTTCATGATCTTAAGATGCTGCTGTTAAAATGATATCATTTTTAATCCTACCTTGCTAAATAATAGAATGAGAATATTTGAATCCTCTTCTTTTATGGAAATTCAAACTTTATCTGTTACAAAATCATCTGGTGACGTTACCAGTGTAATAATAGAATTGAGTACCCATACCAGTGTAAAGCATTTGTGCATCTGGTGACCTTAACTGGAAAGGACTTATCTTAAAATAAAAAAAATTCAAAATCCAAAAGGACTTCAGGTCAAACAGATAAGTGACCGGACCTTCTTTTATGGGCCTTCAGTTGTCCAATCAGCTAATTGAGGTTGTCCTTTCAATGACAAAATGTATGCTTTTGGTCTTAGATCTCAAATTGGGAGGTTCGATACTTTATGTGGGTTGCTTGACAACAAAATTTGGGTTTCCTTTTAACTCTGTTTGGCTTTTGCTTCCTAAGACGTATATTCTTCCAAAACAAATACAATGAACTATATAGGATATAATTTTGCAGATATCTAAGACAGTTGTCATTTGGTTGTCCAATCAGCTAATTGAGGTTGTCCTTTCAATGACAAAATGTATGCTTTTGGTCTTAGATCTCAAATTGGGAGGTTCGATACTTTATGTGGGTTGCTTGACAACAAAATTTGGGTTTCCTTTTAACTCTGTTTGGCTTTTGCTTCCTAAGACGTATATTCTTCCAAAACAAATACAATGAACTATATAGGATATAATTTTGCAGATATCTAAGACAGTTGTCATTTGGTTGTCCAATCAGCTAATTGAGGTTGTCCTTTCAATGACCAAATGTATGCTTTTGGTCTTAGATCTCAAATTGGGAGGTTCGATACTTTATGTGGGTTGCTTGACAACAAAATTTGGGCTTCCTTTTAACTCTGTTTGGCTTTTGCTTCCTAAGACGTATATTCTTCCAAAACAAATACAATGAACTATATAGGATATAATTTTGCAGATATCTAAGACAGTTGTCATTTGGTTGTCCAATCAGCTAATTGAGGTTGTCCTTTCAATGACCAAATGTATGCTTTTGGTCTTAGATCTCAAATTGGGAGGTTCGATACTTTATGTGGGCTGCTTGACAACAAAATTTGGGTTTCCTTTTAACTCTGTTTGGCTTTTGCTTCCTAAGACGTATATTCTTCCAAAACAAATACAAGGAACTATATAGGATATAATTTTGCAGATATCTAAGACAGTTGTCATTTGTGCAGAAAAACAACCGGAATGAGCTTGATAGGCTAGACAGAGAAAAGCATGATGATTTTCTCAGCATGCTGAAAGGGTTTGTAATAAATCAGGTAAAGCCCACTCTCTGCTTGATGATGTGGAACATATTGGGAAGCAGCAATATTGTGTCTTTTGACCATGGAAGTACTTGGACATTTCTCATGCTTTAGTTTGTCATTTAAGAGCCAACACCTTGAACAGTAGTGAAGATTGTCTGCACTACTTCATATTTATACATGAAAAGTTTGGCATAAATTGATTTTGAAGAAGGGTTTAGTGCAAGTTACTTGTTCCCTTCAATGCAATTTTTTCTGCAAATTATCTCGGGATAGATAATTTCACTTCATATGCAACTTTCCTGTCCTTGAATGCAGTTGCACCAGCAATTCCTCTGGTAGCACATAATCAAACTTCAGGATAGTTTATGGATGTCATATTTTTCTCTTTTTTGTTAGCTCGATAAATACTAGGCTATATAAAGACATACCATATCTTCTGTTGACTTGCAGTGTTGTTATCAATACATTAAGATCATCTGAAATACATCACTGACATGATGCAATATATGTTTTTTTGAACATCATACTTGTAGAATTTACTCTTCTTTGTTTTGTGTTATGATTTTACCATTGATCCCACTTCTGGAGCAAATTACTGGGGACTGGGTTTTTTTAGCACATGAGATTTTTTATTTTGGAAAAACAAAGCTATGATCCATTCCATTGATTAAAGTATTGTGCAGCTGATCTTTTTTGCTTGGAACCACGATGCTGGCTGGAATCCCTCAGTAATTGCCCAGCATCTACTGTGCATGTTAAGTTAGATAACTATCAAAATGTGTTGTTGTGAGCATTTTAAGCTTATAGTTAGGAAATCATCGTTGTTTGTTATGCCTATAATACATTGCGACTTACTGATTCCTTGATTCACGTTGAACAGGTTGGATATTCTGAAAAGATTGCAAGTGTCTGGGCTACCGTTGCGGAAGAAACTAGTAGATATGCAAGAGAAAACAATTAGGTTATTGCTAATGCAAGCCAAAACTCAGTTTATAGCCTGCTATCTTCTCCAGTATACACTACCTTGTAGATAGATATAACAAACAAAAAAAGAGAAGAGATTAAACAGATTCTTTCCTATCTTTATTTCATTATTATTATTATTATTTTTTAGGTTATACAACACCCTTTTTCTTAATGATTTGAAGTTGCTCTCGTTTGGCTACTGCTGTTTGGGTTTGTGAAATTTTGATGGGGCTGTTTTTTGGCTAATTATTGACAACGTTGTATGTTATTTTCTTAACCTTATTTCATCCATTCAAACATTACATAACATGCATATTACAGTATCTTAACGGAAGATGTCTTTTTCTGCAGCATCGGACGGGGTCTTCCCGGAGGCACGTGAGATGGGTGAATGTGGTGGCGACGATGAAAATGGTAAAACCTGCCTTGGCTCACTCGATTGCTAATCACATAAGAGAAATGCATGATTAAGATATGCGAAGGCAGAATATATATAATGTTAGGAGCATTTCGTTTAGAGGGACTTCTTTTCCCCTTCCCAGATAGATAGAATGGAAAATGCTGACCTGTCCTCCAAAAACACTCACATTGCGTGTCACCAACTCCAAAGGGCCGTCTCCGTCGCCATGATCATGACGTACTGTCGGTCGTGAGAGACATTCCTTGTTCGGCATGGAGAGCTCTTGGCGAGCAAAGGTAGACGGCAATCACTTGCCCAAACATATACGTATGTTTGGACTAATCAACAATAGAATATCAATATATAATATATAATACACCAAATTTACAGAGTTCGAGGTTTCTTACCTAAATCCAAATTAATAGAGGCAATCACTCTCTCTCTCGATATATATATATATATATATATATATATAATGGTTCTTGTTATTATGATCCTTTTGTTGTTTTGAATTTATATATATGCAAACTCCTCTTTTTCTCATAAATAAGAGTGTCGAAAAGAACATGACTCTTTGTTTCTCCACCTTATCCTTTTGATATTACTGAATCAAGATTTTTTTTATGACTCTTGAAAATTAACTTACGATGAACTTGATTTAGGTATTATATTTTTTTAATACTTATTTTTTATTTTGGTTAAGAGTATGAGTTTCATGTGATGAGTAAAAGAAAAGAGTTTGTGGAATATTTTGATATAATTCGTGAAATAAAATTTAAAAATAGATTTATCTACGAAATAGCACTTTAACCTCAATTAGATTGGGAACGTACAACATACCTTTGATGAACTTTAGACGTTCAGGAAGCCTGGTGAAGATGCATTATTTGCTAATAGTCTAGTGATTATTTATAAACATTTCATAGAAAATGAAACAACTTTAACCTTAATTGGATTAGGGAATGTACAGCCTGCCTTTGATGAACTTCAGGAAGTCTGGTGAAGATAACTTATTTGTCGATAGAATAAAAATAGACAGTGACCTCTCATTGTTTGTTCAAAAACATATTAAGGATCTAAAGGGATGAGTTAAAAAATTGTTGGTTTAAGACACACAAATATTGCATCAGGTGAATTGAATTATGAAGGAAGCATTTGCTGAATATTTTAAACTAGTAAATAGGGTGACAGTGATATTAGGCGTCCAAGAAGGTGAGACCAACTGTGGGAGTAATAGAATTTATGGAGACATATAATGGGCTCAGTTGCTGAATATGTTGTCAAAGAGCACAAAAATTAATGATGAACCTTAATACCATGGGGATTATTAGTTACATTATCTTGTGTAATTAAAGTAAACTCATATGTTCTATGCTATGTCTTTCTATGTGATTTATTGGATTTAATTTAATTGTTTACTTAGTATTACAAGTTTAACTCTGCAGATATTTCTTTTAATATGATTATACATCTGAAAAGTGATGTAAATAATGTTCAATAATTTTTTTTGTTTATTAGGTTCTATTAAATTTAACTTTATCCTTCTATGAGTAGTCATCAAATTTGATAATCTAAAAATTAACCAAATTAATATTAATAGCGTATATATAATGTGATTGCAAGACACTGAGCGAGACAAACAAAGCAATGTGTTGATTGCCAGATCTCAACCTACAGCAGTATTAAATCAAGATAACAAAAATTCCAAGAGATCAACAAATTTAGCAGATCTAAAAGAAATTATAGATAGACCGCGTTAACAAAGTTCAAGATCTAAACCAAGTAACGGAAAGAACGAGCAAACCATCCATCGAAGGATTCAATATCGATCGGTTTCAAGAAGAATGCGGGAGTAGAAGGAAACCCTAGATCCGAGAATTAACTATTTGTGCTCACCAGATCCACGTCAGACGAGGACGGCGGGGCCGGAGGAGGCCGGGGCCCCGCCGAGGAACGACAAGAGGCCGCCGGCGGGACCCCCCGGGTCCTGCTCGTCCAGGAAGAGGTCCTCCGGCAACCGGAAGGCGCCATGGACGCAGACGATGGCGGCGCCGACCGTGAGTGCGGAGACGATGAGGGATCCGACGGAGGTGAGGAAGACGACGAGGAGGGTGATGAGGATGAGGCCCGCTAGGACCTCGCGGTCGGAGAAGGGGCGGCGGAAGAGGACGAGCGGGGGGGCGTCGGCGGGGCGGAAGAGGTAGAGGAAGGCCCAGGCGGCGAGGAGCGCGAGGAGGAGGAGGAGGGAGAAGGGGTGGGAGAGCAGGGACAGGGCGAGGGCTGCGGCGAGGAGCGCCAGGTAGTTGACGCGGAAGTAGGCGAGGTTCTTGCGGAGGCGGGAGGCGGCGTCCGAGAGGGAGTCCGGGCGGGCGAAGGCGGTGCGGTCGAGGAGCTCCGACCAGGGGCGTCGGTGGGCGAGGGAGCGGCGGGCGGAGTCGGAGAGCCGGGAGAGGAATAGGCGGAGGGCGGGGACAGCGATCGCTGGGGCGGAGGCAGTGGCGGCCCCGCCGCCGCCCGCGGAGGACACGGGGAGGATGGGCGGCGCGGCGGATGCCATCGACAGAAACCAAAGCGAGTCTCGATTGGGTCCGTCCCTCTTCGCTCATGTCGGAGATGTGTCAGGTTAATACACGTAGTTTTACGTATCTATCCCTGAAAATGCTTAAAAATAACGTGTAAAATCCAAATATAATATATATTTTCTCTAAATATTAAGATTCTCCCCTCCATTAACAAACATCCACAAATCTCAAATGAAGTAACTAATATTAGCTAATTTGAGTTTATCTTCGTGAAACATATGAATTTATGGCCAACAATTAAAATCAAAATTGTAAAAATAAATACAAAAGATATAATTTTGTCATAATAAAAGCCAAATAAAAGATAGATAATTTTAACAGTGAATAAGAGCTCAAAGAATCACCAAACAATACTATAAATCAATGTTAAAGTTTCTTAATCATAATTTTGTTAGTTGATTCTTTATATATATATATATATATATATATATATATATATATATATATATATATATATATATATTAGATATTCAACCGAACTCTAAATCAATATTGAAGTCCTGAACTCAAACTTCACCAGCAGAGGAAATTCCACTACATAATATAAAATTCAAAGGAGAAAACATGTTATTTCCAGAAATAATATACATGTATCTTCCTAATTGATTCAACAGGACAGTAAGATCTGAAAACCACTAGATAAATCTTAAGCTGATTAAGCCTTTGATACATGCACCTCTGCACAATGAAAAAACAAAATCCACTTGAAGAATCTAGAGAGAAAGTCAACTCCCCTGCAACATCTAATGCCAAGACTCCTCAGTTGACTCTGATAGAAGTCTACAGTTCATTCAGTCATGGAAGCCTTAGCTTTTTTGCTCAATTCTGAACAAGAGAGAAAAAAGAACCCTATTATCATGTATGCTTTCTTCTTCTCGTAGTTTTCTTTTCAATGGTAGTAAATACCCAGAGATTCTGTATCTACATCTCACAAAGAGTTGAACAGCAGCTCATTCCAAACATCAGGGACTCCTGGCAAGCACCAGTGGATGCAGTCAGCATAGCTAACAGGATTTGCTAGCTGCTGTGGGCTGTGTGTCTCCCAAAACTTCCTGTAGATGGAAGGATGCCCATCTTTCCTGTACTCTGATAGCTGAGTAATGTTCAGCACCACGACCTTTGTCTGCAGCCTGCCCAGAATGCTTCCCACCATTTGCATGGTGTGCATGTCAGACCCACTTCCCCAGTAACCTTCCTCGTCGATAGGGTTCGTCTCCTGAAAGCAGTTCCCCTCGCTTCCTGGATTCCACTCCCTGCTCCTGGAATGATGACAGTGTTTCAGGTTGGGAAATTAAGAGGACAACAAGGAGAAAAGGTAAGTGAGCATATGCTTCTTTCATGTACATGAAAAGCTTATGCTACGTGACACTGTGTTCCTACAGCATGATATGCTCACCAGAGATGTGTAGGTGACACGGTGACGAAGAAGACCTTCTGTGCCAAATGGTTCACGGTGGATGCAACCCAATCCGCCCACGCCTCCATGGCCAACTTCATGGCATCCAGTCCATTGGCCTCTTCACAGATCCCATCATCATCAGGTTTCCACCTTCACCAGAGAGTTGAGAAGCGACTGATGATGACATGCTTCACCGATACTTCTTTAAGGATAATGAAGGATGTTCTATACTCACAATAACTTAATCTTTTGGCCACTCCTCCACCATAGATAAGAGTTGAAGACAAGAATGTCTGCTTTCTCCCACTGACCTGCATGCTTGCCCAGCGCATCTGGTCTGATGATCCTGTCATTTGATCTGTGGTTCACTGGGTCATCAGAATTTGATTCCACAAGCAGTGGTGCCCAGTAAAACTCTATCGTGGCATCGTATTCCTATAAAGAATGTGTTAAGATACATCAAGAAAAAGATGAGCTTGATGCAAGTTCTAAGATGCTTATGGCTATACAGAGAGGATTCTCGAAGCAAAATGGCAGCTTACTTCTGCCCTAAAGATTGTTAAAGCTGCATTTGGTGTCATAGATTTCTTCCCATCTGGAATGGCAGACTGAACCATGCACACCATGGATATCCACTGTCCTCTGTTTAGAGAATCGCCCACAAACATCAGTCTTTTTCCTCTCAGCTTCTCCAGCATCTCTGTGGCATTCCATCTTTGGAGGAACACAAGAGTGCAGAAAAGATTTAGTGATCAGTGTCAGACTTGTTTACATGCCAAGACCCAAACTTGTCTGTTTCTTCATCTATCATCAAACGAGAGCATTAAGACTCACCAAGGAACAGAGAAGCTTTATGATATGTTTCTGCAACCAAACACAGTAGAAGAATCATGTAAACAGGGATGGAGGAGAAGACGTACTTGTTCAAGTTGCAGCCATGAGGCTGCCATCGCCACCTCTGGTACTCCTCATCCGGCCGGCCATGCTTCCGGCACGCCAACTGGTCCGACATGTAAGGGCATGAAGCCTCCTCGTACAGGGGGTGTGAACTGTTGTCATACACCCACCTCCCGGAGAACACATCGCATCCTTCCTCTCTGCTCTGGTGCTGCCTTCGGCGCTCCGCCGCCGGGCTCGATTTGCCTCTGTAGCTCCTGACCGTAGTACACGCGTTCGACCAATCCAGACCATCTGACAAAGATCAGAGAAGTGCATGATGAGATCAAGGCAATGATGAGAGGAGCAAAGGCAATCTCACCAAAAGTCTCTGTGACAAAGTGGGTGGGGAACGAGGGCTGTGCGGTGGAGGCCTCTCGAGTTCTTATGGCTCTCTCGTCGTGGACAATGGAGGAGAGCAGCAAGAGGGAGAAGACGACCAGGAAGAGGAAGAGCTGTACACTCGTCCTGCTCCATCTCCGCATCGCGTTGCGAAGACACGCACAGAGAGAGAGAGAGAGAGAGAGTAATGTGGGGTGATTAAGGGTTAGTAGTATGTGGTTTTGGACACAATGCGAGGAGGAATCCAACAAAAGCAAGCAATGAAGAGCATAATATATATAGATATAATATACATTTATATTTCTACCTTCCAAGTTGCACCACACTTACATCTCACTTAGACCTTTTACCATATCATATCCATATTTTTTTGGTTCTGAAATAATTTATTATGAGATGAAGTAACTGATTTCATTAACTCGATGATCAAACCTGATCGACAATGTTTAACCGTATATTATTAACACTAAATTCATCTAAAAGTAATAAATATATATATCTAATATTTAGCATGAGAATTCATTGTCAACGGCTCAGTCTGAGCCATTCCCTCATCACCAAAGCCTCGATCTCCAGCACGAATTTACAGACATGCACCTGTGTCCAAACTTCACCTACCAGTCTCATAGGTAGACGTCCCGATGCGCTTTGACTCCCGAAAAAGAAGGCTCACTTGGTGGTACAGAGAGAGAGAGAGAGAGAGAGAGAGAGATTGGGCACTTGCTTAAGAACAAGAGATAGATATGTCTGTTTGTGTGTGTCTGAGAGAGAGAGAGAGAGAGTCTTGGCTTGATGGGGCACTTTTGCTAACGAGAGAGCAAAAGGAGAAATGTGTGTGTCTGATAACTTTCAAGAATTATGAGATCTCTCTGACTCACAAAACCATATATTTGTCCATATCTGTCTGTAATATTCTTTCCAAAGCATGTCAATAGGGAGGGAATGTGGTGGGTATATATGTTCACTGTTTCAATCGAGGGAAGGAAGCTTTCCCTCTAAGGATGGCCCCTTCGACTTCCTATGATTGAAATGGTTCCTTTGGTTTCGATTAACTTAGTCCGCTTAACTGTGGTTAGGTTAGGCTTTCTCGTTCCACCCTTGAGACTTTATTTGACCAAACAACCGTAACCAGCATCACTTGCGGTTAATGAAGCCCAAGAGAAGTCAATGGGCCGGCCCACATGAATCCGGAAGTATGCTATTCTAGCAAAGCCAAGAATAGATCATAGGGAGCCAATTGTGGTTCTTTCATCAAAATAAAAAAGAAGAAAAAGCCAAATGATTATATTATCACAGATTATAAATAATAATAATAATAATAATAATAACACTTGTATCTCTAATTATTAAGAAATAATGACACTCGTATTCCTAAACTTAGTGAGAGCCAAAAATGTTAAATAATTGATCACAAGAAATGTTGGGGAAGAAGAGAAAACTTGACAAATCAAAATAGAAATCTGAAAATTAATAATCAAGAATATGTTAGAAAGTTGAGATTTATTATGGTTTAATAACTCCGTATCTACGTCTATAAGAAAAAAAACTAAATTGTTTACCAAGTAAGATAAATTATAAGACTTTTGAGCTATCCAAATATAGTCTTTGTATATCCAATTATCGATATTGATAAGATCGATCTCGATGACGACTATGACGTTATTGTTTATCACTATTATTGAAATTATTTGTTTATCCATTATTTTTGTATCATTCATGCATATGTTGTCATATCTTCCATCGATAAAGTTGATAACGTTAGGTTAGAAAAATAATGTTAAATATTTAACTTTCATAACTATAGGGATATCAATATAAATTTTTAAAATCTAAGAATTAAGATATTAAAAGGTCTAACTATAAAGAGTAATATATAATTAGTCCGATAATATCTGCACCAATAAAGATACTTTTGCGGATAAAATTATTTTATGCAAGAGGTGAAGGTTTATACTCGTTTGGAATAACTTAACTAGCTGCCAACTTTAGTTGTCTTATTTTTCAGTATTAATTGCTGTTTCTATGTCTGAATTGGTTTTAAAAAATTAGATCAAAATAGAAGAAAAGAGAGTGAAATAAACTTCACAAATTACTTCTTTATACTATCAGTTTTCTTTTTTCTGTGCACTTATGTCAGTGGAAGAATTTTAGAACTGTATCAGTGAGCTGCAAGATTCATTTTATTTTTCAGAATATAGTTTAAAATTCACTTGTTGAACAAAAAGTATGATCCATGTCATAAGGTAATGTTTAATTAATGTGCTAAATTCTGTAGAAAATACTGAACAATTTGATATGTCCAGCACAGAAGAACACAAGGAGTGTGTGTTCAAGAATACCTAAATTTTCTAGGAACAGACATATAACTTGAATTATTAATAAGCTGCACATACTTTTTAAGTGCTTAAGGTTTCAGCAGACAATTTTGTTTCTTTTGGATACTGCTTTGTTTGTTTCAAAGTGATGAAACATTTGATCTACCAAAAACAAAGATAATTATGAAATATTTGCTTGTTGCATTTTTTATATGTATCTTAAACTTGGTCAATAGCCAAGAAAACATAAGAAGAAAGTCCAAAAAAGCAACCTTGTTGAGATCACTGGCCTTCTTCTTATTTGGGGTCTAATTTTGACTTTTTCAAGACAACCCAAAGGACCCTAAATAGCAACTTTGTTTGAGATGCAAGTAGATATGGAACAGAGCAAATCACATATTAAAAGCTTATCACAACCACCCATTTTGGCAGGTGCACATATGAAGAGTGACCTCATGACACTTTTCTTATCCTCTCTCTCTCTCTCTACTTCCATACACTCCCTCTTAAAAGTCCCTATTAAAGATCACACCCTATATTTTTAATCCATATTACATGTTTAGGGCACTCTAAATTGTCTGGAAAGAGTCAAGCTAGTTTAGACCTAGCTTGTACAAATGTAATTTTATTATTAGGGATAGAGTTGGTAATAAAATAAATCAAATAATCTTATATGTACAAATGTAAATTTAATTTTTTTTGGATAAAATGATAGTGATTGAAATTAAATTATATTAAAAAAAATTATGTTATATTATATTATATTGTAAAAAATTAAAAATTATAAACTACATATTAAGCACTTAATGTCACTACTTTTATTCCTTCACAATATCCATCTAAGTCTAAATTTAGGTTTCTCTTTTGTCCAACTAAGTCTAACTCTACTCTCTCTTTCACTTTCCTATACTTCATCTTGATTTTAATTTGAAGACAATTCAAAGGACCCTCCCTATACAACAATCATGGTGTGGTCAAATAAGACATGAAATAGAATAAACAACATATATCAAATGACCTAATGACACTTATATTTTAATCCCCTCCCTCTTTAAATCCCCTTTCAGAAAGCCCACCCCAAATGTTCAATCCTTATCATCTTACTAAAATTACATTTGGCACAATCCACTTGCCCCATTTGCATTGTGATCCAAGAATAAGTCCTTTACATTTATATATTTTTTCTTAGAAAATAACATCCTCTTCTCCTTAAATTTCTTTTTGAAAACCAACTGCAAACCTCATATCCCTCCTGCAAATTGCATTATATATATATGTATATATATATATATACATATATATATATGTATATATACATATATATATGTATATATATATACATATACATATATATATATGTATATATATACATATATATATATGTATATATATGTATATATATACATATATATATGTATATATATACATATATATATGTATATATATGTATATACATATATATATATGTATATATATACATATATATACATATATATATGTATATATATACATATATATATATATGTATATATATACATATATATATATGTATATATATATATATATATCATCTTCACCTTTGATTTCGTTTTTGAAACCCCACTCACATACATCTTCAAATCCAAATTTCCCCAATAGTTAGACTTTTAGATTTATAATCCAAATTTCCACATACATCTTTGCCAACACATTCACTATTTATATCCTCCCACCTTTGCTCATCTCCCACCCCAAGCCAACAACTTTGGCTAATCTTTTCATTTCTTCCCCTTAATTCTTCCTTTTATTTTCTTTTCAGTCCTTGCTGTATAAGAAGGAAGGTTGGAGAGGAGGAGGTTGAAGTGAAGGAGACATGCCTTCCATTCCTCCTCCCAAGCCGTCCACCCAATTCCAAATGGTGACCGCCGCGGAGCGGTGCACGGCGCACGCGCTGCCGGAGGCGGTGGCGAGGCACCACGAGCACGCGGCGGGACCGAAGCAGTGCTGCTCGGCGGTAGTGCAGCCGGTGGCGGCGCCGGTTGGCGCGGTGTGGTCGGTGGTGCGGCGCTTCGACGAGCCGCAGGCCTACAAGCACTTCGTGAAGAGCTGCCGCGTCGTGGGCGGCAACGGCGGGGTGGGCACGCTCCGGGAGGTGCGCGTCGTGTCGGGCCTGCCGGCGGCGACCAGCACCGAGCGGCTCGAGGTCCTGGACGACGAGCACCACGTGCTCAGCTTCCGGGTGGTCGGCGGCGACCACCGCCTCGCCAACTACCGGTCCGTCACCACGCTTCACCCCGCAGCGGGCGGCGGCGGCGGCACTGAGGTCGTGGAGTCGTACGTGGTGGACGTGCCGCCGGGCAACACCAGGGAGGACACGCGCGTGTTCGTCGACACCATCGTCAAGTGCAACCTCCAATCCCTGGCGCGCACCGCCGAAGCCCTTCACCGGCGCCACGTCGCCGCGGCGCCGACGGCGACCCCGTGATCCACCTCCTCTTCCCTGGCCTGTCTCTCTTGTCTCTGTCTTCTTCATCTTTTGCTTAGTGTAGTAAACACAGTTGTACAGCTCACGAAATAAAAATCATAATATTTCTCCTCTCCACTTTTCCATTCTTTTGTGGCAAACACAATTCACATAAAAAGTGGCATTAACGTTCGACAAATTTTTAAGATCATATTATTCACCTTAAAAAGATGAATTCCTTGAAAAAATTAATAATAGTAAGCAAAAAACAATTTTGATTGAGTGTCATTTATTTGGAGAAAAGCAGACAAAGCTTTACCTTAATGGCTTCCCCAAGCACAAAGTAGTAGAACACAAATTTTCTATTCAAAGATTGAGGTGTCATCCCTTCAAAGTCATCTGCAGCTACATTTGAACAAAGAAAGGAGTTGTTATTTAGTCAGTGCTCATCTGATGCATGATAAGGTTTTAAATTCTTGCCCTAATTTCTTTAGTCACAGGTGGTTTCAAACTTGCATAAAATTACATTTACATATATATATATATATATATATATATATATATATATATATATATAAAGATATGTAAGGTAATGTAATGTAATGTATTACTTTCCTGTGACGGGGAATCAGCAGCTGGCTCTACTACCTCTGCAACTTGCTGCTGATAACCTCAAGTTGGTGATGGACAAGAGGCAAGTTGGGGTTCCTTTGTTTGGCCTTTGTATCTGCCACTGTCCTTCGCTTGTCCCTCTTTTGCCATCTTGTTGCAATTTCTTGTGATGCATTATTTCTGCTTGGTACCAGGAAATGGGGATGGTCTGCAACTTGTGCCTGCAAGTGGGAATGGCTGGCTTCACTGGTTCCTATCACCCTCTAATTTATGGATTGAGCCCCCTACTCCTCGTGTACATCAATCACTTTCAAAGCCTTTTCTCAGAATTGACCACACAGTGGGTCAGGTTAAATGGTGGGTGGGTTTACAGGAATGAATGAATCAATGAATGAATAGTGAATAATACAAAGTGAAAAGGTAGTGGCTTGTTGGTCTAAAGGTGAAGTAACATACATACCCTGCTTTCATTGGTGGTACAACGGTCACTAAAGAACTGTTAGATGTGGAAGCAGTGAATGCAGTCTCCAATGAGGTTAATTACTAAAAAGAATGTGTTGTGTTGTTCTTGGAAGTGTTCTTGTTCTCCTTATCATCCTTCGATTTTTAACCTTCAAATACAAAAGATCAACATAAGGAGGATTAGGGAAACAGCTGACAGAAATACACCGTTCTCCAATTACAAATTAGAGCAATTTCGAGGCTTTACTGCTACAATATTTGTTCTCTAGCTAGACTGCAATTTAAAAGAGGCAAGGATCATTTCATATAATCTGGGAAGAAGAATTACTAGGCTATCACAGCTGACTGAAGCATGAAGGATTCCATTTCATGTTCATTGTCAGCTGACAAGCTTCGCTGTTTGATTGATTCACAAGAATAAAGCGTGTCACTGGAAACAGTAGCTCAAACTTGCATCCATATTTGACATTACAACGGTGCAGCTACTTATAATTTATTTTTATCTTTCATTTGGATAATTATTTTGATGGAACAGATATTGTGGACAGGTTGTTGAAAGATTCCCAGGATGGGTGGGTTTAAATCTGACAGATGAGAGGCAGTTGGCTCCACCATATCATGTCCAGTGCATGTCTGAGGAATCATGAGTTTTATTCCTTGTCTTTGGCCTGTTTTGGTTCTTTTTCTACACTGATCAGTGGAACTTGGTGCCCACTCTCCACCTCATTACTGCAAATGTGAAGGACCAGCACAAGTTGCTTGTAGGGTGACCAGTGAAGTTCACCTCTCCAACATCTCTCTTGAATCAACTGGTGAATTATTCTTCTCATGCATGAATTAATAGATGTTCTTGTAGCAAAATTTAAGGTGGCTCTTACAGGAATGGGACTAGATGATTGTTACTCTTTGAGTTTGAAAGGAAGGAAAGAGATTTCAAATCCTATTCTTGGGGAGATATGGAATCAGATATGGAAAAAGTTTAACATATATATTTTTTGTAATAATCAAATATTTACATTTTGATATACAGTACACAAGCAACAAGATTTAACCACATCTTATTTTTTTGTAAGAACAATCTACAAAGGGATTGATCATTAATCTGAAGTATTACTTGATCAGCAGACATATTTGTAGAAGTCATGCTTAAATCCAACACCAACAAGACGCAGAGATTTAATATATTGAAAACATTTCATAATTTATATAAATGCATCAAAAGACAAAAAAACGCTTAGCCTGAATCTCAACTTAACAGAGAGGGTGGCACAAATCCATGAAACACTATACTCCAACATAATTCATAGTAATATCAAGAATCAAGCACCACACAAGACATATATCAAGAAATTCAGAAATTGGAGGCACCAAAAATTCATAATTCATCATGATATTAGAGAAATATCCCTTACGCATAAAGAGAAATATCCTCTTTGGCATCTTTCAGCTCATCGATCCAGATCTTCTCATCTTTCTCGCAAACCTGCTACAGGGAAATCCTTTCCTTCCAAGAATTAAACATAGGCTGCATCTTGCCATGACATTCAAATGTCCTCTGCAATTTCTTTGGAAAGAGAAAAGAGAAGGGGAAATCTTAATGACTCGAATATAACCTTCACACTGAAGCCAGCCCTCACATCATCTGCGTCAAAAGTTGAATTAGTTACTACCTTCTTTATGAGTATAAAACAAGGAACAATTATCACTGGGCCTTCTGTCAAAACTAAATCACCATTCAATGGTTCCATATATGCATTCTATAGACTAAAAGTTAGTACTACCTTCTGTATGAGTATAAAATAATGAACAATTATTACTGAGTCTTCTGTCGAAAATAGATATCATCATTCAATGTTCCATATATGCATTATATAGACTAAATGGACTTTTCCTATAGACCATCTTAACCCTGCAACTACTGTGGCAGGTGCATACTGTTTTTGCTAAAGCAACTTTCACATGTAAACTTTAGGTTAACATTACAAGAAACTGGCATTTAAAAAGGAAATCATATAATAATACAAAGTTTATTTGTCAAACCTTGTAAGAACTAAAAAGTATATTCCTTTAGCAGCTTATCAGCCTTTTTATGCCTCTTAGAAGTTAGAATACAAGACAAGTTATTGGTTAAACCCGATAGTGCACAGTCTCTCACACAAGGATATAATCTTGTCTAGAAGCATTCACTTCAAAAGATATCATTTTGTTCTTGATTTAAAGTTTAATATAAGATGAAAGTCAGATCACATAAGTGTTCTCTGAAGCAAAAGAATACGTGACAAGGAGCAGAACTTTTCAGTTGTGAAAATGTCAGTTGAGTTTTTATTGAAATCTTTGAAATCATTGCCATACTGCTGAGTTTATAAATCATATATGGTTCTTGTTTAGAGTACTGCATTTTAAAGTACCATTATATACTCATCCACATATCTCCTAGTAAACAAACAAGGATAACCAGTATCACTTAAAATCAATATATATCATAGCCCACCTTAAAGAGATCACCAAAGATGCCTTGCAGGCCACTTCTGCGTCGCACACCATAAAACCTTTCTGCGATTTCATCTAATAGCTACAGAATTATCAGGTAGACCAAATAATCAGCAAAATACCAGTGCAACAGAGAGCTTAAATGTATATAATATAGCACAGTCCAAGTGCCGGCTCCCACCAATGTGCAGTTCGAGTACAGTCAATATATGAAGCCTTATCATTGCAAGCAAAGACTATTTCTAAGATTTGAACCATGATCACCCAGGTCACAGAAGAGCAACCTCACCATTGTGCCGGGCCTTACCTCAACAACAATGCACTTAAAACAAACTAACATAAAAAAAGTGTTTTTTATTGCTACAAATTATATTTCATTTTCTATGACACCATCAATGAAATTAGTCAATGACTATTAGTTTCAAGATTCACTCTATTAGGTCTCAAATAAAAAAATACACACTAACATCTGCTCAAGGCTGTAACTGTGGCACCATGTGAAACATCTTGTGCTGACATGTTGATAGCACCAACAGAGGGCCTTGACACCATGTCACAGTGACCAATGCACACTGTTTATTTGGGGCAAACCAGCCTAAATAAGTATGAATCAAAGAATTAAACCTAACTTTTGGAGTGTCAGTCCACTAAAACTGACATTTACGTTAAATGTTTATCACTAACTCCCTTTTATTTGACAGTTCAGGAGTTCCAAGCCACCCCTTGCCAAGTCTCAGAAGACAGGAGGTGAGATTGAAGGAAAAGGTGCTGCTACATCCTACAGGTATGTCATGATTTTTCACCTTTTTTTGGAAGCAGATTTAGCATGTTTCATTAGAAAATACTAACCTATTCAAGGAAAAAGATATTACCTCATCAAACAAAGTTTCCCGGTCTATGCTTGACTTGTACTTCTGCCTTAAAATCTTAAACAGTGGAAAAGCATCTCTTTCCAACCTGATTCACATGACACAGATTGATGATCAGTTGCATATATGGATAAACATATTATGTAATACCATCATGCAACAAAATAATTACATTGACAAAAAATACTTAATAAGAAAAAGACAACTAACTCATCATTGCATATATATAAAGCAAGCATACAAATCAAGTTGCTCATGCTCTAGCACTTAGAACATGCAGAAGTTTCTTCAATCAACAAATTAGCAATTCCATATAGGAGATCAGTTCCAAGACTCCAAGAGTGCAAAAAGAAATGTATAGCTTTAGCGAATGTGAAAAAGGACAATAAATCTTTCCACAAACAGAAGGTTTGTATAGAAGCATGTGAAAGCATGCAAATATATTTTTGAATAGAGGTGACAATAAATGTATATGCATCAAATTGTAGAAAAATTCCTAGACATCATCATTTATGGTGGGAAACCTTATAGAAGTTTTGACAATTGTCTGACAAGACCTCTAGGGTTTTATCGTAGAAGAAGAGGGAGAAAAGGGATGATCACTTCGAGGAAATCAACCTCCTTGATCACTTTGAGGGAATTAGCCTCCTAAGGTTTGTCAAAAGACCGGAATAATATTTCATAGATAGATGAAAAGAAACAGATACATCCATATTTATAGAGTTCCACCGATGAGTCCATCAGGACTTGGACTCCTAATAAATAAATAAATCTTAAATAAACCCATATTCGACTCTTATTGAACTAGACAAACTCAATAAAATATTATTCAAAGTTCAGAAAATAAAGGGATCCTAATCATGGTATGCAATACCAAATGGTACCGCCCGGTATGGGCGGTACATACCGGTTCGATAACATACCGGTTCGTGGACCACCCGGTACCGCGACAGTGCTACAGTATTACACTGTAGCAGTGCTACAGTAATGAAGAAAATATATAAAATTGTTCGGTATGCCCTGGTGTACCGCTCGGTACACCGGTACCGTACCATACCGAGCCAACCTCGAAACATCGGTATGGTACGATATTGCATACCTTGATCCTAACAATTCCTCTCCTTTCAAATTAGCCTTGTTCTCAAGGCTGAGCAGTATCAAACTCTAGGAGCTTCTCTTTCAGCAGTTCAGTCATAGGATATCTGTGGTGCATCATAACCCGTTGATCAAGTAAGTACGATCTCCACTTCTTGATAGTGTAAACAATAGGTTGGCCTTTCGGTGTAGTAGTCATTACAATCTTCTGAAGAACCCTCTCCATCCGATGGCTAGTGACAGTTGTGACCTTACTTCCACGTTTTCCCATTAGGATCACTTGCTTTCCATTAATAAAAAACTTCATAATTAGTTTAGAAAAATTTCAAGAAACATCACCCAGGATTGATAGTCATTCAATTCCAAGCACCACTTCAAAATCTTCCAAGGGTAGCAAAAAGAAATCCACAAGCAACTCTTGGCCATGTATAAACAATTTTATCTTCGAACACTTGCTATCACAAGTTAAAATCCATTCATCAGCGATCTTACTTTGAATTTGTCACGGCCTTGATTGTGGTAGGCCAATCAATTAGCAACCTTACTGTCTATAAAATTGTCAGTGCTACCAGTATTAATAAAAACTGTAACATGCTGATGTTCCAAAGTTCCTTCAACTTTCATAGTTTGCGGGTTAGAATAGTCGACTAATGCATGCACTGTATGTATAATAAGTCCAACATCTTCATCAGAATCCATACCTTCATAATCGGAGTCCACATTGTCAGCTTCCGGTTCCTCCCCAATTGGTTCAATAATCAGAAGTTGCTATTGTTTACATCGGTGCTCCCTACTCCACTTTTCATCACAGTGCCAACACAAACCCTTCGTTGATCTCTCCTTGAGTTCTTCTCGGGTTAGTCTTCGGGTGTTAGGGTTTTAGCTAGGAATATATGGGGAAACTGGCTTGCTGATCATTTGTTTATTGTCACTTTTGTTTCGACGATTCTCCCTGCTGAATTTTCTTCATGCAGATGTGCAAATGAGATTGCAACTGTCATTATGTTGGGTTGGTGAGCTTTGACTTCACATCGGATATCCGGATTAAGTCATTCAATAAATGTTCCCACCAGTTGCCATTCGTTCCAATCTCTGGCTTGATTTAACAATCGTTCAAATCTACTATCATATTCTAGTACGATAGAAATCTGACAAATTTTAGCGAGCTGCCTATCAGCATTCTCATATTTAGATGGTCCAAAGCGAATGAGAAGCTCTCTCTTATATTGCTCCTACGAGGGGACCTCGTGGCAGGTTTCGTACCAATCATACCATTGGATTGCATCTCTATCTAGTTGGATTGAAGCTATTTCCACCTTGGATTCTTCTGGAGTTCTGTGAAAACAAAAAAAATTTCTGCCCTAGAGATCCAATTGGTCGGATCCCCATCTCCCCATTTTGGAAATTCCACCTTCATACGTGGATAGCTTATGTTCTATTCTTTTTCTCGTGGATAGCATAAGACTTGAATTTTCATCTTGCTGAAACTTGCTAAAGCTCTCCAATATGCTCCTTTTGAAATCATTACGGGTTTCCTACAGTCGGTTCTTAAACCTAGTTTCCAAAGCTTCAAGTTGGGTTTTTATTGAGTTGTCGGTAGCCATTACGTAGGACTGTAAATCTGTAATCCCCAACTCCTCTTTCTAATGTGGAGTCAAGGGCATCAGCATTGCCATATTCGGTGCTACTGTTGTGATGCCAGTCGGTGGCAGCATTGTGGGAGTGAAGGGTTGCTGCGAGGATATCGATGAAGCCTTGGGCACCGAGAGGCTAGGAGCAGCACCGCCGAGGGCTTGCTGTGGTCGTTGGGAGGCAATCACGCAACTGTGACGGGACGGGACACTGCAACCACACGGTTGGGATGGGCACTGGCTGGCAGGAAAGAAGGTTGTGGGAGCGCCAAGGGTCCCTACGAAAACCGTAGCCTTTATGCAGCGGTGTTTGTAGCAAGAGCAGAGGAGATGAAGATGAGTCGCACAGGAAGCGTGGCGGCGACAACGAAGTGAGGGAAGAAGGGGTCAATTGGGAAGCCGCCGCGATTGTACGGTTGGTTAGCAATGGACGTCGAGCGAGGAAGGGCTCGATTGGGAAGCCGCGACGATCGCGCGGCTAGTTAACAACGGAGGAGGAAACAACGGTGATCGGCAGCTACGGCAGAAAGTGTGAGGAGGCGATGGGGGCTTTGCCCTTTTTCTGTCGTTGCGTGGGTGAGACGCCGAGGATTAGGAGCAACGACGATGGCCCTTTCTCACTTAAGCGAGATGGGGCGACTGCCGACGATGCCTGCTGAGGGCTCGAAGGAGCGCTATTGAAAGGGGATGAGGAACTACAACGAGACGTCAAGGATTAGGAGCAGCGACGATGGCCCTTTCTCGCTCGAGCGAGATGGGGCAACTGTCAGCTTCTTCTCTTCTTTCTTTTTTTTTATGATGATGATAGCTGTGGATGGAGCCCCTAAGGTTTTATCGTAGAAGAAGAGAGAGAAAAGAGATGATCACTTCGAGGGGATCGACCTCCTAGGATTTGTCAAAAGACTGGAATAATATTTCATAAATAGATTAAAAAAAAAAGATATATCCATATTTATAGAGTTCCACCCCTGAGTCCAAAGGACTTGGACTCCTAATAAAAAAATAAATATCAAATAAACCCCTATCTAACTATTACTGAACTAGACAAACTCAATAAAACATTGTTTAAAGCTTAGAAAATAAAGGGATCCTAACATTGTCATAGTCATTATTCTTTTCTCCTCTCCTCTGCCTCCTTTATCTCCTTGCTAAATTACTGCCACATCCTCTTTCCCCCCATATTGCCACAACCTTCTCCTCCCCACGGCATCATTGTCACATCACCACCTCCTACCAATATGTGTCACCCTCCTCTTCCACCTTCTCTACCTCCCCTTTATCTCTTTTGCTCAGTTCTCCCCTCCACGAGCTGCACCCACAATGGTTGATATGGAAGTGTACTGACATATGGTATGTCCAACCACATTGGTACTGTACCAACCCATCCAAGGACCGGTATCGATATTGGGCAATTTAGTAAAGTACTGGATGATATAAATCAGTCATGGTTTAAAATTTCGGTACCATAACCCATAATGGTTACTGGCTGGACTGGTACTAGTCTAGTATATACCGATATACTGACACATGATTTGCCAACATACAGTTGGTACCGAGAAAGTGATATACCAGTTGACAATGAAATGGGGAGAGGAGCAGAAGAAGAGGAGCGGAGTAGGAGGAGAAGAAAAAGAGGGATAAGAAAATTGCACTAGGAAAAAGAAAAGATGGACCAGAGGAGGAGGAGAGGAAGTACTGGGAGGAAAGGTGGGGCAGTGGGTGGTGCACTGCATGAGGCAAGAATCAATGGAAAAAGACCAGTTCTGCTGTCTGTGGTCTAGTTCAAGCCATGACCAGTAAATACCACCCAATGGGCGAAATTTGAAACCATGGCAGTAGTAGGCTTTTGATTGCACCAATTATATAGTTCCAGCATTCTATCCTGCAAATGCAAAGCTAAGAGCTTCACATAAACAAAGGTTAACCAAATTCAAGTATCCTTTAGTTTATTAGAAGGAATAATGCAATGGAGAAGACTTACGTCCGCAACAGATATCCAATAACCTGGATCAAGTCTGAGTGTGGTATTTCAAGTTGCTTCTGTTCCAGTTGCCTTTTAAGCTCATCCATGAGGTTGTTTGCATCTCTAAGATTTCCTTGTGATAGATACCTATAAAAATAATAAAATAATGATAGAGAGATACTACAAATGCAGTTCAAGATAAAACATTTGTCCAGGCGCATGTAACATCGCATGACAGTGCTCTTTGGTCTTGGAATTACAATATATTACCACAGAAAAAGTTACTTAGGCAGATCAAATAAGTGAATAACCCTATTCAACTAAATAGCACTGCTCATTATCACGTCTATAGCACACGTCCAATTATCCACAAAACAAGAATTTCTTTAGTTATGCTATGTTTCTGCAGCAACAAAACTAAGGAAAACATGATATCTAGAAGCAAGAAAAAAAATCAATTACCAAAAGATAAAATCCATTACACCAATTTTGTAAAACATAGGAACTACAGACAAGTATCTGATGTTAAGAACTTACAGCAGGACTGCACGTGCAATTGCGATATCATCCTCTCCTGGATAACACTGAGCAAAGAGATAAAAAATGGTAAAACATCTTGTGCTTAGTTATGCTTCACAAATCAATTTGTTGGGAGGTAGGTGGTTAGGTTTGAGAGAAGAGCGAAGAATAATAAATGTATAAATGCATTTCATTAACAGCCATATTGGCATCAAACAATTCATGATCTGTCAAGAAAAGGCATCCTAAAAGCTAAAGAAGAAACCAATGAAATCAAAACATGACAACTTATTTATCAGGCCCAAATCAAATTGAGTGGTCAAACCAGAAAATTCGAGAACGGGACCATTAACCAATCTGATTCACTTATTGGATCAGATGTGTTGAAAAACCAAGTGAACAGATCGACTCGACTGGGTTTTGGACAACCCGCTTGAACCAATTGGGTTACATAGAACTGATTTGATTTTGTAATACAACAAAAGATTACTTAAATGCCCTTAAATTTTTTTATTATTAATGTCAATCATGAAATTAGGGTTACTGAAAAATAAATTAGGGTTAGCCTTACTTAGATATGACAAATGATACTCCCAATCTTGATGACTTGGATTTTAATGATGATGAAGAAGATGATGGAGATCAAGTTAGAGCTCACCATATAAGAAAAATTGGATTTCGGGACCAAAATGTACATGAGTAGAATAAAACAAATATTGCAACAAACAAAGATGAGTTTGAAAATTCAGATCATAATATAATTGACTCCTTGAGGTAAAACTACCGAATGGTATTTTGATGACTAAAAGTATCCATCCTAATGAAGAATTCATGCGTATACACTATTTGACTAAAAGTGTCCATCCTGATGAAGAATTCATGCGTATACACTATTTGACTAAAAGTGTCCATCCTGATGAAGAATTCATGCGTATACACTATTTAAGTCATGATGATTATGTTACATAAACTATTTCTTCTGTGTCATTAAACAATTGATTTTGGATTGGATTAACATAATTACTACTAAGATTTTATCATTTGTTATTTAATATGGACAAACATTTATGATTATAATGTTGGTCAATATTATCATTTTTATCATTTACTATATTTTGTTAATTAGTTTAATATTTTAATTTATTTAATATATTTTAAAATATTGTTTAATTAAAAATAAAATCTGACTAGTTGACCCATCTGTCCGATCAGCAAAAGGCTCAACTCAATCGCTTCATGGTTCGATTGTGATAACTATGCATGATGACCTATGCAACTTTTCTTTTTTTATTAGTTTTAATATTTTAATTATATATTTTTTAATTATTTAATATATTTTAAAATATTTTTTATTAGTTTTAATATTTTAAAATATTTTAAATTAAACATGTAGTCCGACTAGTTGCCCATCCGACCAGCAATGACCCAAGACTTCGACCAGGTCCTGATTCGATTTTGATGACCATGCATGACAGCCCACTACACATCACAAATAAGACAAAATATCAAAAATCTGACATGTCAAATACTTTAAGTATATTTCTTATATACTTTTTGCCAACCTCATCTTACTGAAATTCAAAAGCACTGACGAAAATTAGTTTTTAGTGAATACCAGCAAGTACCGGGTAATGTCTATTTTTCATAAGAAAATATATAATACTAGCATACAATCTAGCATCAACTTATCATGTCTAAGAAAAGATATATTATTTGTACATAGTAAACCATTACAAATGGGATTGAATTCTACATTAAGGAAAGAAGTGGCAGATTTAAAATCAAGAGTAACATTTGACAAATTTAAAGATTGATGGAACCAGATAAACATTTAAATAAACTCCATCCCAGTAGATAAATTACTGAAGCCTTACCTTACCCATAAAATTTACTATAACAGAAGCAAACTTCTCAGGATCACTTCCACGAACAAAGTGACTTGACACTTTAGTCATGTCCTGGAGAGCATTATGCATGCAGAGGTTAATGCTGGCAGCATGAATAAAGCGAGGAAAATTTGTAAACAGGATAGCTTAGTAGTACCTTGTAATATGAATTAATATAAAAGAATGACAGTTTAAAAAACAACATATGAATTGATATCAAAGAATTACATTTTAAAAAGACACTAAAAAAAACCAGAAAAGGCTCAAATAATTACAGATTAAAAAGCCACTAAAAGGACCAGAAAAGGCTTAAATTCATAGCATGATATATAGGAAAAGGAAAGCTGACATCAGAATTCCTAGTCAGGCTTTACAAGGTTGAATAAGCATATGAATGAACAGAAGACATTGCTGTTATTGGGAAGACTTCGATTATCAATTAGATATGTTACTTAGATAAAAGTTCCTTCAGCGTACATCTATTATGTAGGACTTAGTCCAAGTATACTAAGGTAAAGAGAAGTCTAACATGGAAAAAAGGGACCACTTGTGAAAAAAAATATATGGGAAGCTTATTTAGTGTCAATAACATCAATGCACATGATTTTACTGAATTAAATATTACCATTTCTTCTTAATTTTTTCTTGCTGTTTTAATTACAAGTATTCTGTTTCCTAGACCCTTCTACTTTATGGCATGGTTTCCATGCAAATGCCAAAAAAGTACTGAGACCACTAATCAGACACAACCCAACTCACTCACACCATATGTGTGTGCCTCCTGTAATTGGACAATGTTCTACCTCTTTGATCAAGGCTTGGGACCCTGATTCTTCTCTCAAAGATGGCTCAGGAATATCTCCCAATGATTATTTAGGTATCCTAAATCTATTGTTCATACAATAAAACAGGATGGTTAAAATGGAGTGCTGGTAGTTTTGTATAATAATCATATATCCTTCAGATTAAAAAAAAATTAGAAGACAAATATAAGCTCAACCATGCTTTATGGATCAGACAGTTGATTGGTTAGGAAACTAACATGTACAAAAATAAATTTATAAAACAAAGGTAGGGATGATGAGGTAAATATGTAGGGCTACTAAAAAGGATAAAAGAAGAGAGCATAGATACACTCCAACGAGACTTATAAATGCCTTGGTCACACAAAGTGAGTCAATTAAGATCAGTGCTATGAGAAAAAGACTTTAGAAAACTTTAATAGAAACAAGAGAAAAAGATCTGACTGCTTTGAGTTCAACTATGGATATTGTACTACACAGCTTTGACAAAAAGGTCCATGTAACAAACCCTATATAGTTGGGAGTCTTGGGACATTATGGCTTACTGGGGGAATTATTTCATGCTATGGTTGATTGTGATCTACAGTGGGATAACAGGGACCCATGGATATATGAATTTACCTAGGAGTATAGGTTAAATTCCTTCACTGAGGCAAGCTTTGCCAAACCATGAGGAAGGCTAAGTGCAAAATAACCTAGGAGATTTTGTCAATTGACTCCAATTCACAAGAAGGTGGTCGCCAATGCTCTACATGTTTGTAGAGAATATATGCTAGTTACTGGTTTGCAACAGCTTTCCCTTAAAAGTCCACCCTGGACTAGGCATTCTGTCAGGAAACAAATCCCCCATAATTAAAAGTGATCCATCAAGTGCACTTTCCGTTTGGTAAAGAGGTCATAGTACTGGTTCATCCAAACTGTCTCATTAAAACAATTTGTCCACCACAATGCTGGTTATGTGATACATTATCCATCTAGTCTATAAACACTGCACACATCCCATATTTCACTTAAGTCTTTTTTTGCCAATGACAAGGATATGAGCAAAATGATACATATTTAATTTTTCCCATGTTTCAACTTAATGGGGTTGACTTAAAACATTGTGAGTGAACACCACTACAAAACTAAATCAACACTTGTACATTTTTTATGCTTTACCAATATTTTGTTAACCTAGGCTAGTAAAGAAACATAGTATTCATTCTTGAAAATTGAAATCAAGATAAGCAAAGATCCTTTTTTCACAACTTTTCAATTGAAAAAAGATAAATTGTCAGTTCAATTTACCAGCTCAGGGGATTCAGAATACAAGTATTCTGCTAGCATGTCATGCAACTGGGGAGATCCATTTTTCGGAGCCCCAGACTCAGATGACCACCTAAGAGAAGATAATGGATATTATTGTTAGAATAAAAAGGGTAATGCACACTTGATGATACCAGACCTAAAAGTGAACTTACTTGATTGCAGCTCTCAAAAATGATGAGCAACCCTCTACACGAACTTTAGCAGCCATCAAAGCTTCTGAAAGTTTCTGCATATCACCATCATCCTCTAAATGCTGTGGAATGGGAATCCTCGGGAAATCATCATAGATTTTCCTAACACGATCTAAGTTGGATGAAGTCAAGACTCAAGACCACGAACAGATAAAGGCTAGAAAAAATATCTTTAATCCTTTAACATGGCAAAGCATAAAAAGAACTAAGTGCATTTTGTACTCATCAAGTCCCTAAAAGAAGTTTATTTTTCTTCAATTATTTATTTCTTAATCATCATCTTTTTTTAATTTTCTTTTTGTTTACTGGGTCATGGGCATCGTGAACCATCAGCAATAACACCCTGCAGGAATGCTTGAGATAAAACAATTTGTTACCTATACATGATAGTAACCTATGAAATGGCTATCTAGAGAATCCACTATATCTGGTGAGGGCTTAAAAACCTTAAAGAAAGATACTTTGTTGTGTTAGAAAGTATAGGCTAACCAATATCACAAGCAATACCACCAAAAGAAAAGACCCTGATTCATATTCTGATAGGGGATATTAAAGAAAATTTGTAGATTTACCAGCACAGTTATAATTCTAAAAAATGACTCTACAATGATATGTACAAGTGCACTAATAGAAAAGAGAAAATACAGAAATTACAAGCCAAGGATCAACTGAGTTAAAAACTAAGGAGAAGCTGTAAGCTTATGATGCAGAAGAACAGATTATAATATATAGTTATGTTAATAAAGTACAAACAGAGATGAACATCCGGCTTAGATGCCACAATCGAACAAGATACACCGAAAAACAAATCACTTGAAAGGATGGTTAAACAAAAATTATTTGTCAATCAAAACGTTATGTTAATTTGATTACTGATTCAGTATTCCCATCACATTTTTAAATGTTTACGTGTTTGGTGTGCTTTCATAATTTTGTTTCAATTTCTTTTCCTCCCAGATTTGGATCACTTTAAGCTTCTATGAGAATTGAGAGGTTTACATGTTAATCTTCAACATTATTTAATTTTAATACATTTAAGGATTATGATCACATTGTTAAAAATCATTTGAGGAAAAAAAATATGGCAATTAGATAGTTGGTCCGGTAACAGAAGGTCTAATTTGAGTTTGGATACAACAAACTATCTTTGATGGGAACTACCATGTAGAAAAACTACAAAAGGAGAGAGAAAGACCTATTGACGGATGCTCAAGAAATTAGGACCAGGAACCAAAAAGTCTAACTACGATTACCTGGCCACTCAGGGTTGCAGCTAAAAGCCTATTGCTACAGAGGATCTTGAACCCTTCCATTCAAAAGAGAAAGCAGTGTACCAGCAGTGGAAATACCCAACTGAAGCTAGCTTTGAAAGAGGTAAAGGCTATTTAATCCTGTTACACTTGTCACAGCACATTCATTGATCTTTTACCTGAGAACACGAAAGTTATTTGAGAAACCTAAACACGTGATGATTTGTTATAGCCTCTAACATGACTGCGCCATAATTTCCTATATTTGAACATAGGAAAATCATAGAGAATAACTGTTTCATAATGAATTTTAACAAGAAGCATTATTTACAGGTAAACAAAACCAAGTTATTTAACATTCATATGAAAATGTTTCTAAACATGCAATTAACCTTGGAAAGCATTTAGTAGCATTTAAACTAAACATATGGAGAAACCCCCACAGGAGGAGAAGCAATTGAACTAAAATGCAGAATGCAGATGAAGCCCCCAGGCTGCACTTTTATCATCAGTCGTCTACACTGTCCTCAGGCAGTTATTGATTTTAACAAAAATCACCACCCACAAATGACTGTTAAATCGTTACCTGCTGTCTATTGTTTATAAAGGATAAAACATAAGGCCTTTAAAGATAAAGTGAAGGTAAACAACATAACTCATGACGACTGAGATATTTATGTGTGTTTAAAAAGAGAATAACAAGTTTTGGTTCCAAAACATAATAAACGCTTCACAAAATAAGCAAAAAAAATTATATTCTATGTTGCACTAATAGAACAAGAACAAACCAAGAGTTCCTTTGCTGTAGGAATATTTTCCCTTGACTAATGTTTCCACAAACAAAACAGCCAGCTCAGCTCCACAAGTAACCTGTATATGTTTAAGATGATATTAGAGCAAAGTGTTGGATCACCAAAGAAATAACCTTCAGGAGAAAACATGTTTTGTGTTGTTAAGCAACATTCTTTAGTTTCCTTTCGTCTCAGGTATTATCTGCTCTAGGCTCCATGATAACCCAAATAGAGCTACTCAATGTGCAACAACTGTGGCTCAATTATTAAACAAATTATGACTGTTATATATAATATCTGGATGTAAATGTTGGATCTGTATGTCACAATCCTGAGCTTTCCGTATTAAGAAAAGAGATTGACAAGGACAAATGGGTCACTGAATCAGAATGTTCTACCTAGATGAATTGCTTCAACTGTGTTTTTCCAACATGGCAAACAGAAATTGTAAATGCATGTGTAATAGACAAACTTATTTGTTGCTAGTTTAAATTATTCTTATACTTACAGGTTACAAGAAAACTTTTTATTCTTGTTTTTTGTCACAAAAAAAAGCAATCCTCCATAACTCTTAAATATTATACTTGAAATGAACAAAATATTTTAATTAATTCTACAAAAAAATAAATCATGACATCAGATCAGAAGTGACGAACAACTTAAATAACATCTGTCAAACTCCGAGATATATGTCACCAGTGTCTCTTTTTTCCTTTCCTAGAGATCTAAAACATAATATGTCAAGAAAATAACCTGCCCATGCTTCAGTTGTATAAGAGCACCTGACTGAAGAATATCCAAGGCTTCAGAATATTTCTCAGCAGCTACATATCTGTTGCAAATTGACAAGCATTGGTACCAAAAATGATCAGAAAGTCAGTGGTTAATATATTAGAGAATGAACACAATTGTGGCAATGATACCATAAATCATCGTATAAAAGAAGACACACAGACTAAGATTCTGGCTCCACAACACACGCACTGAGCTGTATATATGTGACAAACCAACATCTGCAAGGTAGAAAGGTGTGTATTTCTGTTGTGCATGAGCTAAGGTTGCAGCATCATACTGCATCATATGCATGTCAAGCAGGCATGCAGTACACTGAAGCAGCATTTCAAGGTACATACTTATATGTGCAAGGAACAAAATAGTACTGCATGCACCGCAAACAATGGCACACCATAACACAGTTTGTCCATCCTAAACTTGTTTGCCTTCTGGTACTAACATTTGCCTGATGTTAGAAAAGATAACCTGAAACTGTTTCTTTTTCATGTGGATAAAACCCAAGGTACTCCCAAAAAAGGAGAAAAAAAGGCAACATATGTGGCCCCTCTTCTCTTTCCTTTTCTTCTTCCACATCATATTATTCTATTTGCTACTTACTCCCCTTCGACACCAACAAGTCATAATGTCCCAAGTACATGGATCTTGTCCCACAACTAAGCTCTGTGTAATGTAATATCTACAATAATATTGAGTGCAATCATATATCTTTTGACCATTTCCAGGGAAGACTTCTTAGGTCTCCCTCTATTTCACCCAACTAATCCTAATCGACTAATATTGAGTGCAATCATATATCTTTTTACCATTACCAGGGAAGACTTCTTAGGTCTCCCTCTATTTCACCCGACTAATCCTAATAGACTCACATTGTCTAACACATCTATAGCAAGGACTGAAATCTCGACACGGTTAGATCGGTATGCACCAATCCAACCACCAACTGGTAACTAACCCAAACCACGTGGTTCAATTTTTCTTTTTTTTGTCCTCTTAGGCTTATGGACTAGGTATGCACGATTCTCATGCTCGCAACAAGGCCTACAACCACTCGCACTCACTATGCTGCCACCGCATGCCTCCTCCTCCTCTTCCCCTTCCTCTTCCTCCTCTTTTTCCTTCTTCCTCCACCACCTCTTTTTCCTCATCCTCCACTAACATCTTCTCCTTTTTTTTCCTTCCTTCCTACTTCCTTGCCCACATCCTCTTCTTTCTCCCTCTTCCTCCTTCCTCCACTGCCTCCCCTTCTTCCATCCTCTTCCTCCTCCTTCACTACCTCCTCTTCTTCATTCATCTCTCCCTTCTTATCTTCCTTCACCGCCTCCCTCTTCTTCCTTCCTCTTCCTCTTTCTTCCTTCATACTCTCCTTCTCCTTCCACTTCTCTCTTTGGTACATACCAGTGTCCTGTATGTCAGTACACCTGTACCAACTCATATGTACCGGCCGGCCTGGTATAGTACTCTGGTATGAAATTGCAATCCTTATCTACAGACCCCTTGAACATAGTCATATCATCTTAGATTATTTGCTCCCATATCATCCTCTATTGTGGCAGCACCTAATTGTTATTGAATCAAAATATTTCCTATTATATTTTTACTAGTAACTAGACATTCACTTCAATATTCTTACCTTAAATAATACTAACATTGTGTGCCTATTGTTTCTTAGCTACCAAACATTCTAGTGCATGTATAATTATTTGATAATTTGTTTAATCTAAGGGGAACAAGATGATTGCCCAGAATGCCTATTTCTCCTCTTCTATCCAATATTTAATTTTTTATAAACAACATTTTCATCTATCTATCCTTTCTATTGGAAAATAAATTCAATGTGCCTAAATACTTTAATTATAGGAAATTTCTGTTCATTCATCTTTAACTATACACTTGTTTCCTTTATTTAGTATTTCTAAAACTACATTTCATATATTCGGTCTTAGTTCTACTTAGAATTAATGTCATCTAATTTTTCATCAAAAAGAACAATAATGTCAGCAAATAACACCATGAGGGTCTATCCTATATGTGAATACTTTAGGTTGATCCTTGGATCTCCTATAATTATAAGATGTATATATATATATATATATATATATATATATATATATATATATATATATGTGTGTGTGTGTGTGTGTGTGTGTGTGTGTGTGTGTGTGTATTCATCAACAAAATTATTAGTTTCTTCTTTCTTTTATAAAATTCACCCTAATAAAATCTATAATAAGTTTTTTAAGT
This sequence comes from Musa acuminata AAA Group, assembly GCF_036884655.1. Lineage (NCBI taxonomy): Eukaryota > Viridiplantae > Streptophyta > Magnoliopsida > Zingiberales > Musaceae > Musa > Musa acuminata. Next base: position 7,363,603 of record NC_088351.1, read on the forward strand.
CAATGAAAATATCTCTTATAAGCAAATATCTCTTTTTTTCACTATATTTTCTTCATTAGTTGTCTCAATAACTAAATACCATCATTGTTAACCTTCCAAGCATAAGATCAAATTAATTCTAAAATACTTAATTTTCATCTTATTCTGCCATTAATCATCATTTTTCAGTTTTCCATAAGTTGACTCATTGAATTCCTATATAGTTCAACAATTTAAAATTTTGTTTTCATAAATTGGTCCCGAAGAATTCTTCAATCATTAGACTTATTTTGACTCAAAATTTTATTAAATAAATTAATCAACAAATATAGCCCTTAATCTCTTAAACTCTTTCAAACCTCAATAGAGATGTCATCAGCTGATATTCTCTTATCTAATATCATCACCTTTAAAGCTTCCTATACTGCATTTTTTAAAATTTACGAATAAATATACGAAATCTAAATTTCACATTATTTTTTCTCTAAAGTAAATTTATCATAGAATGTTTCATTAAATAATTTATAAAAATAAAATAATCATTTTCTTTAATCTCCATATCATTAATAAGCAACTTTTTATCTTCATCCTTTATACATCTAACATAAAATAAATTTCTAATCTTCCTTTATACAACTTTTCATTTTCTTTAATTCAATAAATATTTTTTTCCCCGTAGTATTTGGATTATTATATACACTATCAAGGTTTTCCTAACTTACATCTTTCTTTATCTTTTCTCATTTACCGTATATCTTCTAAAATTCTCAATATTTTTAGCCTCCCCTCAATACATAAAATTAACTTATGCATCCCGTAAAAGAAAATTGAAGGAAAAAAAGAGATAGATGCCAAATATTATTTCTCTGAAAAATCGACCATTAAAACAATTAAACTACAAGAAACTAGTAGATCAATGAACTTTACAAGTATGTTCATATGACGAACTTGTGAACTTCAAAATCACCACTAACTATGAAAGCCACTTCAATGATGACTTGCAAGGATAGACAAAAAAACGTCTAATGTAACTGAGACATATCCACACCTTGCACTCAAGGACTTGTACATCTGCTGAGCTTCATAGAAATTACATGCATCTACCATCTTCTCCAACTTATCTATGGTCTGCAAGTACATATACAGCTTAAACATATAAACGTCTGCACTACGACCAAAAAATTTATAAACAGAATCTTGAAACAAAAGATACCAGAATAATGAATCAATATTATTCGTTAACAGGATCGAGCAATCTCAAACAGGCTATCATAAAAAGGAAAAAGTTAGTTAAGCGAGTTCAAGATCAAGAGTCTCGGGCCATCTTCAGTTATCGGCCCTAGCAATGGTAAGATTTCCTACTTACACCTCAAAAGCAAACTTGAAATATTAAATCTCCTGCAATCTTCAGACACCCAACCCTGGACACGACAAGATGACCTACTTATCCCTCAAAACTATAATGTTCTGCGACAAAATTTCTTGATTGGAACATTCAATATAAAGAATCTCCACAAATCTTGGGTTTGACAACCCTTTAAACAATAAGATTTCCCTTTTATACCTCAAAGTTGTAATCATTTCCATCTAGATTCGCTTTCTTTTTTTCTCTTATTCGAGAAGATTAAGATCTTGGACCGGGTTCTTGTTTCAAAATCAGAGGAATCGTAAGAAAAGAAGAGAAAACTGCTCGAAGTCTGCTTTGTGGCACGGAGAAGAGGGAGAACAAGAAGAGGAGAACAGGAGCATCTCAGCCAAACCTCTTGCGGCGGGGGTAATTCCCCGCGTCTGACTCTGGATCTCGACATGGTCCTTCGCGCTTTCTCGCGTCCGATTCGAAGGGGAGAGGCAGGATCGAATCGAATCGAGACAGGGGGAGACGAGAGTCCGGAGGCGAAGGCGAATTTGCGAAGAGTTCGTCCTCCGCCCAAATTGTCACGGTCCAGCTATTATATAGTAGATCAAGAGAAACGAGATACGTACGCGTGGAACTAGCCAAATCCAACGGTCAATCGCCGAAAGGAGAAAAGACATCTGCTGCGTCACGATATTACATGATATGTCCTCGTAGCAGGTCTGTCAGACCTATAAAACGCGGCCACGTGTATGGGTCCCATCCGTCGTGCCATGAGACCACGTTGCTGCCCCAGAACCTGTCATGGGTGATTCAACCCACACGAAGCCCCAAGAACTTGTACGAGTGTTGTATTTGCCAATCTCAACAGAAAAAACCAACACAAGATATGTTCGAGTCAACATCTTGGAAAATGTGGAGACGACAACATCAACAAAAGTGCTTCATCTTACATGTATTCTTTCTCAATCAATCTGTAGGTTCAATGTTGATGAGCTTTGTTTCATTGGCTTTTCGGTTTGAATTCCTCCATCCATGCATCAATCCCTATTAAGTATTTGCTTAAGAATAAGGGCTTTCAGGCCATGCTTTTGTCTGATCTCAGTAGTAAGTATTCTAGCTTTGGCCCAGTTCTATCACTTCACTGCTGTGAGGAATGGTGCAGTTAGTTTGGTGGGAAAAGATTTATAAGAAAATGTGGTGAGGATGAAAGCCCACACTGTTGAGAAATCATTGATCATACAAACAACATTTAGGTGGGAAAAACTATATGCTTATCTTCCCTCTAAGATCCACATTGTTATTAATCGATCCTCCTATAAGCTTAAGAACAGCTTTGGTGTTCCTTCTTTAAGTTCCCCCATGCTCACCATACATGTGTGAAGATATATTGGGAGTAGATAAGTATAGCATTCCACCAAGCTAACTCATTAAAATTAATGGCAGGCAGTTCTTTGTGCAAGAAGGAAAAGCACACATCTCGCATGCTGAAAGAGTGGCACTTCAAGCAATCATCTGAAATATTCTCTGTCAAGAATATCTCAACCTCTTTCATGGCAAAACAAGCAACAAGCAATTGGAAGTGGAAACAAGTCTCATGTCCAAAGAAACTCTCTCTTGAGCTGATCCTGAGCTAGATTGCTAGAGGAGGCATTGTTCATCAGCTGAGGCATCCCAGTGAGGTTATTGTCATAAGCCTCTACCGGCTGCTCAGCCATGGGGGGCGCCTGCTGCATCTGAGCACAAAGGATCTCAGTCTGGGCCACGGCGAGCTGCATCTGCAGCTGAGACACCTGGTTCTGCAGGTAAGAGATGGCCCCAACACATCCATAAACTGGATCCTTCGTCCTCGCTGTCGCCTCATAGACCAGGCTGCTCACGGCATCCGCTCGTTGATGAACCGGCAGCTCCTGCACTCATTCCAAAAGTAATCGAGCAAAATCATCAGATAATGCATGAAGAATCTACATGCAGTCATATGATCAGGACCTGCAGCATCTTGCTAACGTTGCTAGCGCCGAAGATCCTGTGAACGATCGAGAACTTGTGAGGGTCATCAGAGGGGAAGTAGGGGGCAAAGATGCAGTCCTTGGTGCAGCGTCTCCGTAGCAGCTTGCATGAGGCACAAGGTGAGTTCCCTTCCATTGTTCTCTTCTCAGGCCAATTGCACAAGGAGATCTGGAGGGAGATGAAAAGCTGCGGTATCTAATGCAAGTGAGTGTGCCTATTTATAGCAGTAAAATCCAAGCAATGAAGCTTTGTCACTGATTACTACAATGATAGAGGAGACAGCCATATTTATTGGTAAAAACATAGGATTCATCATTAGGAATCTTAGTTTTAACTCAACCATTGAGTCAAGTTTCATCAACCAGGTTTAAAATTATGCTGCAGTGACTGTGCCTGTCCTTGAAACATGTGAGCATGTGATTTCCTTGCACACTTTACATGTTACACATGCCGTCAAAGATACACTAATATATACAGTAACCTAAAGAACACAGAACAAAGAAGAGAAGAAGAAAACAGTACTGAGCTAGTTTGATGTAGCTTACTGCAAATTTCTCTTAAATTTGATTAGTTCAGATGCTGGAGGCACTAAAACACCGTTTTGATTAGTCTTCAAGCTCTGTTTGTTTGGTGTGTTGCTACTGACATGCTTTGCAAGAGGAACCTTGGGAAAAAGATAGAAGGACATGATAGAAGTTGCTGCGAGACCAATCGAGAAGAAAGAGAGAATCAAAAGCATAAATAAATCAAATCCATGCAGCAGCACGTTGTTTTCTCTAATCTGTTCTCACGTAGATTGAGAGATGGAAATCTTAATTAATGACAGCGTCCAACCGATGCAGAAAGAACTCTAACCCTAGGAGACTCCCCCCATAGAGAGAGAGAGAGAGAGAGGCATAAAGAGAGAGAAGGCTCGACGTGAATGTTTGTTGGCAGACATTCACGTGCCCAAAGTCTACGCCTCTCACTACAAGTCCATGCATTAATCCTCTCCACAACAACTGATGGTGGTGCTTCATTACGTACAATTCATTTAAAGGACTGAGTGTGAAGTTATTGGATGAAATCCACAGACAGTATACTGCGGATTGACACCAAACAACATTGCTGCACCTCGTGACTCCCCTGAATTAAGAGGCAAACTGATGAGCAGTCGACCTGAAGGATCTAACAAAGCAGTATATAATCCAATTGTACAAGCTTCTCGTTGTTGTATCATCTGAGAAGATCAGGAGCGTGCGGCTGGCCGTAGCCATCATGTTCTTCTTTCTTTTGAGTGAAATCCTACACTTGATGGAATATAACTTTGCAGCTTTATGATTTGTACATGGAACTTCATAACTTCTCAGAAAGATATGATAAAATTTTCCAGTAAGTTCCTCAGAAGTTTCCTTACAAAGCAGGAAAAGGTAGTACTGATGTTTTGGTAGGTCTTTGTTAGGCATTAGAATTAGCTGTTCTGACCCTATCATAAGTAGCTTGCAGATGATCAATTGCTGACAGACCTAGATTTTCTAGTAACAACGAGTTGTGAATTTGATGTTGTTGTTGTAGGATCATCCTTTTCATATTTATGTATATAATACAACTGAGAGTACAGATTTTAATGCAGAAATAAAACTGTGGAAATATGATTTGAAGTTAATTGTCAGCATCAGCAGATCTGGACAAGAAAATAAAGTATGTCTTCATTAATGAGGAAGTAAACAGAAGCAGATGAGAGCATCTTAGTGAGATCCAACATGGAACTGATGCATGTAAAGGTATTATTATATTGCACATGCAACTGCTGAAGGTTGAAATCACAAGCTACTGTTGTTGCCCAAGTCCTCGCATTTAATGCTCTCACATGACAGCCTTCAAGATCACTCTTCTTGGCATGTTCTGTCCCCTGTCATCAACCTCTGCACTAAAATATTATGATCATGGTGTTGCTGCTGTAAATGCCTTGCTTTCAAATCTGTGCTCTTTAATGTATTTCAGCTCTAAGCACTAGGGAGGAGGGAAAACAGACATCTTTCTCTTGCTTAGAGAGAAAGAAATCATGCAGACATTGTGCACTGGTTTGGATGAATCGACTACAAATTGCTTTGTGCAGTGGTTTTGCTGCCGATTACATGTACGAATGTTACTTAATACCGAAGCTTTACATGGGCGTTAATTTTCGTAATCGATAAGCATTTATCGAGAAGAAATCACAGATATCATCATGACAAGCACTCAGTGAACATGTACATATCTTCCAAAAGTTGCTATTGTTTAGGCAGCTTGTCATGGACTTTCCTCTTCTGCTCATGATTGAAAGATCGCTTGATCCATATGATCCGAGAATAAAAAGAAGAACACTCGGCTAATCATCCTTCCATGCTTCTAAATGGAAGAAATTTTGCGATCAATTATACAGAACACTTGGCTAAACATCTTTTTCATGTTAATGCGGATAATACATCAATGGTTTGATTTCTTATATATGCCCTGAGCATCTATTCATGTTCCAACTTCAAGTTCTCAAGTTTTGAATTGGGGTTCAGATCGATATGGCTCAAGAATTTTGTGAGGGAAGGAGTGCTTCAACATCTGCTTAGAATATAATCCCAAACAAAAACTAATAGGATGATCGGAAACTAAGTGGATTCCATGTAAATGGTTTCATACAGATTTTCGACATGAACAAAGCAAAACCACAATGAAAACCCTTTAATTCTTGATATTTATCTCTTCTTAGATAATATTATGCTGTAACTTTGCCACTATATGCTATATCAATTAAGACATCAGCTATCTCCCCACAAAGCCTATGGCCGAGGCATTTTTGTTGTGAAAGTTTCATGACAAACTCATGCAAGTGAAACATATATATATCATCACAAATCACTGCATTGTCATTTTCTCTTTCCTTTTTTTTACTCCATAAAACCTACAAAAATTAATAGAATATTCCACCACACTGGACATGACATGCTTCTCCCTATCATTTCCATCTTTTTCTGGTGGAATGAAGTGCGGAGATTGAAACCCTAAGCTTATTAATTTCCACCTCAAATGGTTTCTGGGGAGATGACAATAATCATGCCGTCATTAGATAATTGAGGGGGAATCCCATGCATTTCTTGCCTCCCTCTTGTTAATATGTTTAAACTCATCACCTGACTTGCTATATATCCTCTCCTTACACCCATCTCTTGCTTACAGGCTACTTGCAAACAGGCCTGGACTTACATCACCATCAGTACACCTCTCTTTCTCCCTCCCTCATGGCTATGCCTTCCTATATCTATTAATGCCGTGTTAGGAGAGATGGGGAGGCCTCCATGCTGCGATAAATCAACGGTGAAGAGGGGACTTTGGACAGCTGAGGAAGACGCGAAGCTACTTGCATATACCTCCACCCATGGAACTGGGAACTGGACAACTGTTCCAAAAAAAGCAGGTGTAATTACATGCAAATTATGAGACAGTTTGTGCATGAGCTAGCAGTAATGCTTCCTTTTCTCTCTTTCATTTAATTGTTCTGGTGATGTGCGAGCCACGGTGTGCAGGATTGAAGAGATGTGGCAAGAGCTGTAGACTGCGGTGGACGAATTATTTGAGGCCTAACCTCAAGCACGAGGGCTTCACTCTTGAAGAAGAAGAGCGAATTGTAGCCCTCCATGCGACAATAGGAAGCAGGTATAGTGTTCTTTATCATCAGTTGCTATGTTGGTATTAACTTAGCCATACATCTAAACATGGAATTTACCGTCTTTCAACCCCAATTCATAGCATTCTTGTCAGAAAAAGAATGAGTTCAAATGTTAGGCATGGAAAGAAATGAGAAGCTGTGGGCATTGGAAGATATGGCATATGGGATATGATTATATTAATTCTAGCAAGTTATCCTCCCTTTCTGGATGATGTCCAAACTGTACTTCCACACCGAGATATACGTAGAACTGAAGTAAATCTTATGTGGATCAAATCTGTGTCCTTTTCTTAGACTTTGGTCACTCAGGAGACTAAAAACACTTGAGGTTTCTTTGTAGGTGATCAGAACTATGGGTAGCAGGAAAACTTGATGACTTATGGCATAACAAACAAAGCATGGAGAGAGAGAGAGAGAGAGAGAGAGAGAGAGAGAGAGAGAGAGAGAGAGAGAGAGAGAGAGATGCTTCATGCTTGTGGCTTGGGAGCTCATTGCATGAGTGCTGCAACGCAGGTGGTCTATAATAGCAAACCAACTCCCCGGCCGCACCGACAACGACGTGAAGAACTACTGGAACACCAAGCTCAGCAAGAAACTGTGCCAGAAGGGGATCGACCCCGTCACCCACCGTCCTATCTCCGAGATCATTCAGAGCATCGAACACCTGCAACATGAAACCGCCGCCGCCGCCGCCGCAAGCAGATTCAACAGTAACTTTCGGTACAAACCAGCCACCGCCGGAGCCCGAATCGGCTGCCTTAACCGCGACCTCAGGAGCGTCTTCCTCTCGCGACCTGCGCCGACCGTAAACTCCGCTTCCGGGAGCAGCTCGTCGCCCAACCTCAACCTCTTCGCCCAAACCCAAGTTGGAAGCCCGATGCCAACATACTTCTCGCCTAGCGAAGCCTCCTCCTCCTCGACGGCAGCGACGACGCCCAAAGCGACGGCACCACCTTCGTCTCCGGAGTTCAAGTGGACCGATTTCCTCATCGAGGATGATGACGATGCTTATGCTAAGAACAAGGCCAAAGAAGTGGTAACATGGAGCGACGTTGCTGCCAAGCATAATGCTGCAGTGGATGAGGGGACGAGCCATCGCGCAGGAGCGTGTTATGGGTCGAGTTCTTTCGTGGATGCCATCTTGGAACAAGAGAGGGAATTGGTATCCAAGTTCTATGAGGAGTTCCTGAGCAATCCCAATGATCTTCCATGGTGAAGAACTTAGTACACATCACAAGAGTCTAAGCTTCCGCAATAAGTAACAGTCGTTTGAGTCTTTGTAATGCTTCAATCTGTCAGAGTAGCTCTTAAGCTTACTGAATCCTGAACACGTTTTGTTGAATAGTATCATTGGGCTTTTGAGCCCAAACAGAGGCCCAACTTTGGGCCGATTTAGCCCATTAACTTGGGCCGAGCGAGAGAGAGAGAGAGAGAGAGAGACGGTCATTCTTCTAGTCTGGTCGATCGCCTCCTATCTCGATCGTGCTCCTTCCATCTTGTTCTTCTGGGATTCTTTTCCCCGCATTCTCTTCTTACAGCGCCGCCGCTTCGGCTTCGGCTCCCAATGTCTCTCTGGCCCTCTGCTACGAGAAATCGTGCCGTAATATTGCCAACATCGTCGTCAATTACCTCGGCGAGATTGACGCCGACCGCCTCCTCTCCATCGTCGGCAACGCCAGGAGCCGGAACGGCACCATATCCTGCTGGGTACTCCCGTCTATTCCTTTCTCTGACCAACTCGAAGTGGTCGCCACCCTTAGAAAGGTCGTGAGGATGATTTTTCCTGCCTTTGATGGGGGTGTAGAATATAAAAAAGGAGGGTTCTTGCAATAAAACGGATCTTGTTCTCTTTCGTCGTTGTCCCAATGAGTGCTTATACGCCTATAATGGTCGTCCCTATTTGTTAGTATTCTCCCTACAGTCGTTCCTCTCTTCACAGATTGGATCCAGTTATGCTCTTTCAAGCTTAGTTGTTTAACATCCTTAGTTGTGAATAGATATGGGTAAAAATTTCGGCATAATTGGGGAACATCTGAAAGATAAAAAAATTAAGCTCTTATATTTACAATGGCATCATATAAACTCTTTAGTTTGTGCCAACAGACTCAAATGTCATAGGCTTCATCATCAAGAGGACGTAAATATAGTTGTGTACATAAATTTTGTTAGGATTACTTGTAGATGAGCTGCATGATATAATTAGTCATCCATGAATTCTAGCAAAAATGCACGCTATTGTTTACGTGGCAGCAGGTTTCATCAATATTGTTGCCTATATGGTTCCTTCATGGATCCACGAGTACAATGTTCAGAAAGGCAGAGGGAAGAAGGTGATATGAACACACCTCACGTAATCCCTATGATGTATCTTGACATATCTTTACATGCTCGGATGTGTAGTTACACCAACTATTGGGAATGTCCTCTGCTTTCTCGTTTCTGCCTGTTGAAGTGCCTGATTATATTAAAAATAAAGTAATTTCCAATCATATCTTGTACACAGCATATGCTGCAGTATGACTACTGAATATGCACATCTTAATCCAATTTGTACTACTGTATCAGCATTATGCTTTATCAACCTAATGGAGGACACCCTTTGTGCCATAGTATAGTTGCCATGTTTTGGCCTGGTATCAGGGGTCTACATTAGCAAAAGTCAGGCAGCATTGCATGTTCCCCTACCAGGTTTTGACATTCTTAAGGTCATAGCTAACTCAAGGGATCTTGACATGTGTGATGTGGAATTCGTTTAGCTGAATCTGGGGTTTATTACATAGTGCAAATCACTTGAAGAGTGATCTTTCATTACATCTCCCGGAAGCTATTATTTTCTTTCAACTGTTGCAGAAGAACATTTCAGCATCATCGAGCCTGGTTTTGAAACATAACTACCTTCACTGGAAATCCTGGTTTTCAGAAACTGGATTCAGTTCACATGCAGATAGTGGACATGGGGAAGAGTTCTCGTCCAACTGCTTTATCATATGTAGGAAATATAGTAATAAGTTTGTAATATTAACCTGCAAATGTATTTTGAAAATTTATGGGAAAAAAATCAAGTCAGTTTTGACGCTGTCTGCAGCAAATTTTCTTCTGATTCTATCAATTCTATATCTTCAGCTAAAGTAATCTTGTTACTATAGCTTGATGAAATGTAATGTAAATCTCCTTTTTTCTCTCATACATTGGATATAGTTTCAATTTCTACAATACGTATCAGCATATTCTATAGTTTGTAATTTCTTAGCACATACATATCAGATTTTATTTTGACGAGTCAATTTACTGAACTTGGTCCCTTCTATTTTTGCAGCTTGAATTACAGTATGGAGCACAAACAGATTCTCTGGAGCCCCCTCAGGGATACATCTATTGGGTAGTGGTGGATGGACATCGACTTTATGAGGTTAATTCTAATGATTAGGAACTTCTTCAGTACTCTTCTGTTTCTTAACTGTGATGTACATCATAATGAATTGATTGGCTGAAATTGGGCTTGAAAGCAGCAATATGCACGAGTCCTTTTCAGAAGTTTCCAAGTTACATATACTGAAGCATACAACATTCTCTTCTATTCTAATTTCAGATGAATAAGTCAATTTACCAGTTGGTTTATTCTTGTGTTGCTATTAGGGTAGGTGGTATGTTCAACTCTTGACCTTTCTGCCTCCTTGAGCTGTGGGGAAGCATTTGTATTACTTGTGCTGAATTCTGAAGACATGATTATTTGTGATCCATTGTTGTTCTAAAATTTATAAGAAATGTAATTTCTTGAGAATTTGCTTTCTTGGGATCCCAAATTAGTTGCACAAGCATTGTACGTTGCCATCTTAATGTGCAAACCTGAGTATTCCTTTAAATAACTTAAGATCTGATATTTTGGTGTTTTGTGTACTTCAGGTTGGTAATGGTGATTTTTTTTCATCATTGTATTCCCGTAGATGCTTCTCATGTTTGAAAATAGTGTTATTTGTCTATTACGGAACAAGGAAAGCTGGCTCTCCATTTCCCCGCTTTAAATTTGAATACAAGAATGGTAAGCCAAGGTGCTGAACAGATCTGTAGTTCTGATTATTTCATCCACCTAACTAACTGCTTACATCCTGAGTCCGATGCGAACCACCTCAAATGCATCTTTTTAAATGCTTTTTCAAGTACAATATTCTTGTACTTCGAAGTCTACCTGGAATTTGTAAGTCCAGATACAACCTTTGGAACGTACATGTCCCCTGACATTGATAAAATAAAGAGAGAAAAAGGAATATGCCTGGATGGTTATGTTAGATTTTAATCAAAATGGCTGTGATTGAAGTTGATTAGTTTTGTTTCTGTTGGAATCACTTGTCATGTGAAATGAAGGTTTTTGTTCAATTATTAATTTCCAGCCAGACTTCAAGCCACAAGCAGCCAGTTCTGTAGTTGTGAGGAAGGCAAGTCTTCTTCCATTGACATTGTTTGTCATGTGCATCTTTCATAAATCTACAATGTTTCACATTTTGAGCCACACCTGGGTGAGGAACTTTAGTAAATTGGGTATGAAAGACTCTCGTTGTTGATCCTTTGGTAATGCTCTTTAATCTCTTTAAATGAAAGGACAAGTTTTTGATGTTGGGCACATTAAAAACTTGTGCTTTCATTCTAAGTTTTGATCCTGGCGGAGCATTTGTTTACCAACTTTGGATGCTTACATGTAGAATTCAAGATAACACATTGCTTACCGTAAGAAATTGCACTAGACTTTGCAAATGATCTTTGTTTTGTTGACATTTCATTTCATTCCACTGTCATTTCTGATGGTTGTTGCATGAAGTTAATCTGTAGGCCCTTGTTATTTATGATGTCAATCATTTGCTCCCTCCATTGAACTTGTTCTTCTCAATGTCATACAGCTGTGCTCTTTATCTTTCCTCAAACAAAATTTATGATAACTATCTGTGCCACCTTCATTTTCCATCGCAGGATTATGATAACTTCGAAGGTGACACTTGCAAAGCTTCTACTAGGGAGTCACCAAAAGACCTGCTCTGGATTGACCCTCCATACCCAACCGGGAAAAGGAATCAAATAGTCTTATGCTCATGAGATGATCATTTCAGAATGATAAGATGAAGATAAGAATGGTAATACAAACTTCCATGCAGATTTCCTATACATGGTTGTTCTTTTTGGTCATATGGTGGCCTTGTCAATAGGTAAATAGTGAAAATCTTCGCTCATAGGAAGAAATTTCTTGTACATGAAAATGTGAACCTTCATCTTGTTAGATTGCAAACATACTGCATCTAAATATACTATTTTGCTGCTTAAGTAATTTATCTTTTTCTCTTTTCTTTCTCTTGGCTCCAAACCCATCCTGGTACATTATAGATACTGGTTTTGTTGTCATCATCTGGTGACAAACTCTAGGGTGACCATTTTATGACACAGTAAAACTCTTAGAGTTGTTTGCCTATAATTCTGTTCTCTAATAATATTAGATATAGAAGTACATTGAACATTTCACCTCTATTCAGCCATATCATGGCAAAACTAGCATAATTTAGATCCTTCTCTAATTTAATTGTCAATAATTTAAAAATAAATAAAAATAATTGTGTGTAATTGCCCAAAGAATGTGCATTTCTCTCTCCATTATAGGTTGGTTTTTTGTTGAAGACATGTTTTATGTAATTTATTTTTAGGTACAATCATGCTCTTCGGGCCGCATGCTTTTTGTTTGATATGAATGATACTCTCACAACTTTTTTGATTCATAGGTACTGATTGTGGTGGGTTATGCCCTCCAATGTTCCCCATCAGTAATGAAATTTTTAGGCTCACAACATTGGTGGATCTCAAGGATTGTACCTATGGTAAAGAAAGAAAAAGATGAGAAGGAGAGGCATCATATTATGGAAAATGTTGGTAACAAATTTACCTCTTTCTCATTAAGGTTAGGGTTGATAACAAATAGGATAGGATACTAGTAAATTTTACCTAATCCAGAAATTTGAATCTTACCAGAAAACTGGTTTGTGTATTAATTTAATCAAAAAATAGACTTTAATATAGGATCACTAAAAGGTATGGAAAATGTTGGTATTGAAATAACTTGAATTGCACAATTATGCATGGTCCATTTTTTAAGAAATAAGAAAAAAGAAACATTTACAAAGATCTTTACTTCAACTCATTTAGAAGTTCAAAAGCTTAAAATATTACTAGACATAGTATGTTTGAATTATATCTATTTAAATTTCTGTTGAGAAAACAATCACTGATTATTCACCTATTTACTTGCATATACTCATTCACTGTTCTTTAAAGTCCTCCCTCATATTGTCCACATGACTTGAGATAACTTTTCAGAGAGGTGAAGAACTCTGATTTCCTGCTGTGCAAGCTCTGTATGCAGAAAAATCGTGCCTTGGGGGGGCACTCATGGAATCTCCTTTTGTTTTGGTGTACACTTCATTGATTTCTTTGTTTAGTACGACAGCAGAAACAGTCATGACAAATCATTACTGCCCAAAAGAATAAAAAAGGTTTATAGTAGGGAATAATTTTGATGCTGTGATCATCATTAGGCATCTCTGACATACGAGGAATCGGAATAGTAGTTCTTACATTCTTATCAATTTGATTTATTTTTTTCAAATATATTTCAAGTGGATTATACAATTATACTCGAAACCAGACATGACAACCTATGGCTTGGATATATATTTAAAATGTATAAATATATTATTTGACAATTATACTCAAAAAATTTTACGGTTAAAAAAAATATATCGGATGAGATCTCGAAGACTCGATCTTATTTGGTGGACTCTTCATCTAGTACATCAACATCAAATCGGTATTTTAGTATAATACTTCCGATTTATGCTGTACAATCTTAAATACTATCAATATAAAAGAAGTAAAACAATGTTTGGGTAGTAAGCTTGCTAACAAAGGCTGTTTACAGAAGAAGAATCATTGCCCTTTTAACAATGAAGCTATTAAATGCGTGATGGGATACGAGTCACTGGAAATGGCAATTGATAATTATAAGCTGTTGATGTGTTGCTTTGAGTTATGGATTCCATAATAATTATGGATTCAACTCGTACGGTATACATAAAAAAATAATATGAACAATAATTAATGGGTTACTAGAATATTAATATTTCAGATGAAAAGTCCTCAAGATGTGTTGTCAAACCACACTATTTTACTTGTGTGTTTTATATATATGATATAATTGTTTTTTACATTAGATTAACATGCTAATATTATCAAATGAATAGGGCCAAATTATTAATCCCGGAGGAAGAAGAAGGTGCAACGAATGCGTACAAAAGAACTTTCGTGAATCGATTCTGATCATGACACATAAGATAAAATAAATCTCATGGTCTTCATCAGACGAGGACCAGAAGCTTATTGAAGAAGTAGGCAACCTATAAAGCATTTACGATCATAATTGTAGAGAAAGTTGTAGGAGATAATTTGATTATTATTTAGAAAAGAGATGGAATTCAATAGGATTCAACACAATAAATACTACTTAAAAGGGTTGTGAATCGAGGTGATTTGATCGAGGAAGAGAAATATGATGTGGGCAAATCTCCAATTGCACCATCTTGGATTGGAGCATCAGGTAGATTATATCGCACGGATACGAGCAGGAATCACAATGATCAAGTCAAGACAGAACACACATCATTCGACGTGACCGCTACATGCATTGTTTATCTAATGGTGGAGGTTGTGACATCCCCCACAATTCTTAATTCTGCATCGCTCAATCAGCATGGATGCTTACAAACGCCGGTAGGTCACTGTTCTAAGCCTCTTTCTAGCCCCTCACTGCACCAAAAAGCAATAAAGAACGCACCCATGGATCGCGGGCTGTTCACACACAACATGTGTCGTGTTTCTCACAAAGATGGTGAGAACATAGCATGTTTGGCACACCAAAAGAAGGCCGAGGATGATGGCGAGCCGATCGCTATTCCATAGCTTCGGTTCTCCTTTCAAGATCTCCATGGCATGTACGCACTGCACAAGCTGAGGCCTTCTTCCCTCCCTCCGTGGCGACGTCAAGGTAGGGCAATGAGTCCGTACGAGGAGCTCCGCTGCTTCGCTGTTGCTTGCACAAGGACTATTACTTTTAGGTCGAGTGCAGACGCAAGAAGTGGTTCCTCTTTCTAACCCATCTTCCTCGAGTGGCATTATAATACTCCCGTCTCTGTCTCTCTCTCTCTCTCTCTCTCTAGCTACCTTGAGAGATTGTAGGGTTTTGCACCCGTATGTGAAGGGTGAAGTCTCGAGTGAAAGTAGCCCGTAGATTCTGGAAGGATTGATGTGCATCTCATGCCCCGTAAGAGAGCACAGGAAAATGGCATTGAGATCCTTGTAAAGGTTGACCGCATAAGGGAACTTACTGTTGCAATCACCACGGGCTGCGTTCAGCTTTAATGGAAGAACATGCACCGATGATTTATTGTGTACAGATTACAGATGCTTCTAAATCTAACGAGGGGTTAATGAAGCACGGTAGAGTGAGCGAGAGGTGGCCGCTCGTGCGGGGAATCCTTTGCAACTCCTTTACCTTGATGCCAGTAACAGTGGCTCTCACTGTTACTAAAGCAACCAAAAGGAGAAGAATGAAGACAAGAGAAAAAAAAGGAGAGCGGGGAGACGAACCGAGACACAAGTCTGTGAGTCTGTGACTGCTTTAGAAGCAAATAAACAAAGGAAAGCTTTCGTACTATGAACAGTGAGGGGGAGGGGAATCTGATGTCAGTGCTTCCTGGACCGACCTGTTTCCTTCCTTGTTGTTCAAAGAGGATGCCGAGTTTGCAGTGTGGCTAATGATTCATGAGTTATGGTGCAACTGGTGCAAGGTGACCGCACGCTTCGAAAACTGGGGAAGAAGAAGTGGTTTGCCCCAATTAAAGAACACTGTCCAATGAGGCATCGAGAGAGAGAGAGAGAGTAGAAATGTATAGTGTCAAAGAATCAGCTAATATATATGTCCATAATTAGAGCTGAGAAAGAAAACTGTATCAACTTCAAATCCAGTAGTGCAAGCAAAAGATGAGGAGGAATCACTAAGGAAGCAATTGAAGTAGAACAGGTTAGTAATTCTGTTGACCAGTTAATTAGAAGAGAAAGAGAGAGAGAGAGAGAGAGAGAGAGAGGAAGGGAGCTCTAAGTTCTCCGTTTCGCCCATCTTCTGTGTCGTCAACAATAACATGTCTTTGAGGCGATCATACCAGCACTAATGCGCAGTCATGAAACGGATGATGAACCACCGGGCTGATCGCAGCCTGGTCTGATCTCTCCGACCACGGAACTCATAGCGCCGCCGCCCCCGCTACTGCTGTCACTGGCACTAATAGGCCCGCCCGCAGCAGGTGGAGCCATAGTGGACGGCTCCCCTCCGCCGCCCGAACTCCCCTCGGCGGCCAAAGACCGTGCTCGCTTCCTCTTCTTCTTCTCGTAGGGGATGCCGCGAGCCTTCGAATGGCTCTCCCGCACCTCCCTGAGGTAACTCCTGACGGCCCGGGCGGCGAAGGGGTTGGACTCCTGCCGGCCCCCGTTCTCCTCGTAGGCGGCGCGGAGGCGGCCGATGAGGGCGTCGAGTGAGCCCCAGGCTTGCTTGAGGGGGCACGCGCAGGAGGCCGGCGGGTTGGGTTGGCCGAAGAAGGTGCATCCTGGGGAGTGCACCTTCGTCTTCCCGAACTGGTCCAGGTACTTCAAGAACTCGATCACATGCGCGCCGCTGCACCTCGCGAGCGTCAACGGCGGCTTGTGGTTCTTCAGGTACTGCAGGAACGTGTTCCAGTCTCGCCTCTTCTGCGACTCGTACCGACTCAGCGGTTGCCGCTGCTGCTGAGGAGGAGGAGGTGGCTGCTGTGGAGATTGAGGAGGATCAGGGGTTGGGTCGGCGGCGGCGGAAGAGGAGGAAGGGCCTTCGTCAGGGCCTCCGCGCCCGTGCGGCGCCGGTTCCATGCAGGAACACGCGGTGGAGCTCTTCTCTCCTTATCTCCTTCTCTTCCTTCTTTTCCTCTGTTAGTATTACCGCTGCCGCTGCTGTTATCCGCTATCTGGAGCTTCCATGGGGGTTGGCAGCTACTGCAGGTCCTTCCTCTGTGATCTGTGGGAAGGGTTTGGCTCTCCCCTTCCCCAAGTACTTTTCTTCTGTGGTTGGGAAGGATTGAGCCAAGGTGGGAGATGCTTCAGTAAATGGGAGGGGGGAGGGAGGGAGACACAAGGTGGGTTGAGATGGGACGTCAAAAGGGTAGGCAGGCACGAGAGAGAGAGAGAGAGAGAGAGATAGAGAGAGAGAGAGAGAGAGAGAGGGGTAATCAACGTGGTGGCTCCCTCGATGTTGGGACGTGAGGGGAGACCGACATTACCTGTTGTTCGGGTCTTTTTGGAGTGCGTGTGATAAATTTCATGGGAAAGTGTGGGGGCCACGTGTTGTCCTCTTTCATTTTAGCAATTACAATTCTATTATATATATATATATATATATATATATATATATATATATATATATTGTGAAGTTAATTCATTAGTATCCTAAATAATTGGTTAAGATATACTGAGATTTTTAATTAAATTTTAATTAAGGTTATCGATGAATAAAAAAAATTATTTATGTTAGAATTCATCTTAGGAAATGATATGGGAGAAACTCTCCTAATGACGTTTTTAATCTTTTGCTTTGGCCAAGATTTCTTCTCTCATCTTCCAATAAATATTTATTCCTTCGATTATAATAATCATGAAAATAAGAAAAGAGAAAAAAAAAATTAGCTTCTTTTGAATGCAAATTAATGATGCATGTGGATCATCACGGTATATTGCTTTGTCACTTCTGAAATTTAAAAGAGACACACATGTCTTGAATAATATGTGATACTTAATTTTAATTCTAACATTAAATTTTTATATAGTAATTTTATTTCTTACATTCATCCCTATCAAAGTAGACACAATTGACATATGTTCCTTCCCTTGTCTTTTTCTAAGGAAGATGGGGCTTCTCATAATGATCTTCGTATAGGATTAGTTGGGACAGTGTCTCTTTAATGTACATTTAATCACCATTTTAGGATAATAAAAATGCATTTGGGCTTCTTAGTCCTTATCAAACTTAGGGTGAAATGTATAATTATCATTGTAATCTTGCTATGATTTTTCCTTGTCTCTCATATTGATTTCTCATCTCCTACTATATTTTCTTTATGCTATTTATCATGGTCAAGTAAGGGTTTACACATGATAATGTCAATAAAGATAAACATCATTTATGATCCAATAAAAATGCTATCTATTAGTGTTTGCCTGGTTAAGATTTAATTCTCATAGGAGATTATTGTAGTAGATGAAAAATTGATGTTAATCTTCTCCAAGTGCTTCAACTTTCATCACATTTATGAACAAAATTGAAGTTTATATACAAGTCCTCTTACATGCACATAATATAGGGAAGGATCATAACAATTTTAACTAACTCAATGTTTAGAGTTAATTTTATAGATAAAACATAAATAATGTAATTTATAAACTTCTTTAAAAGATTTGATAGGTTTTGGTCCAAGAAAAAGTTGCTTCACTAAACCCAACTAACTTGGCTTGGGTGCTTCTAACTTGAGCTAGGTTAGAGTTGGATAACCTTAACTTGACCCAAGCTTGAATTAGGTTAGGGTTGATTTAGTTGAGTTTACCATATATCTTTTGGCCGAATACAACTCAAGTATTCGATCAAATCTAACCAATTCCAATCGAGCTATACTTGACTTGAATCTTAGTTGACTTAAAATTTTACGAGTGTGAAGTTAATTTCAATTTTTTACTTTAAGCAAGATAGGGTTATTTTTTCTAAGATAAGGATAATATCACATGCATTCAGTCAACATTTTTGTATATTAATTTTTACCACCCTTAGATAATATAAAATATAAAAGAATCTCTTTCATTATTTGGTTAAAAATAATAATGTTATAAACAATAATAACAACAATAATGTCCCAACCATTTAAGATCATTCATAAGAATCTATTGACATCATTGAGATCTACAGAAAACTATATTTTTAATTAAATAAAATATTTTTTTAAAAATATTTATAGTTTTCTAAAATCTTTGTAGGTCTTCTTTGATTACATCTTCTAATAATTTGTGTTTTTTTTTTGTTTGAACAAATAATTTCAATTATCGTATGTTACGTCTTTATATATATATATATATATATATATATATATATATATATATATATATATATAGTTTTCTCAAGATTCTATTTCTTTTTTCATGGTTAGAGTTGAGATAAATGAGACAAAACCATAGCCGTATGATTTCCTTGGGAATTCGTGGTGGAAGGTTGATAGGATAAGATTGGCTTTTGAGTTGATGCTACCAAAAACTTGGATGTGGGTACAATTCTCTCATGCCTTTTTTGTCACATTATTCCCTTACACAGTATTTTAAAGAGAAAAGATGAGAACAATCAAACAATACCTTTCAAGTTAATTAATAATAATAATAATAATAATAATAATAAAAAAGTGATATTAATAAAGATAATGAAAGTTGTTTTATAGCCAAATTGTCTTCATAATTCATTTTTAGGTTCATTTTACAGCAATATTCACTTGCAATATTTAAACAAAAGTGATTTGGAGTTTTGACATCAATCGCTTCACCGACAAAGTGGAGAACTCTTCTAAATCTTGTGTGGGCTCAGAAGAACATCCACATTCATGATTTCTGATAAGATAGATTGAAGGGAATAATCTTTCTGATAAGATGTATTTGGTGCAGCATGAGCAAGACATGTTGTTTTCTGAAATGTAAAAAGCTAATATTTTTCTCCTTATTTTTGCTCATAAAAGTTTACCTTCACCAAGTAAAAGAATAAAAAATAAAAAATGGCAACATCAACTGCTGACTTTTGTTTCATGAAGCAAAAACTTCACAAAAGAAAGATCATATAAATCTTTATTCTTTTTTTTTTCTTTTAAAGGATGTCAGATTGACAGGGAGGGCAATTGAGCCACTGATTGACTCCCCTATTGTGTATGTTAAAGGATACTTTTGTATTTGTTTTTGTAAGTAATTAATTTTCTTTTCTTCATAAAAAAAAGGAAGGAAGAAGATGAAGATGAGATTCCAAGCTAATTGGCTGTCTGCTTAGCATCTTCTCCATTGAAGCCTTGCTTTAAGGAGGAGGAGGAGGAGGAGAAGAAGAAGAAGAAGAAGAAGAAGAAGAGGGGAACAGTCTCACTGCACAATTTATTGCAAAGCACAAGTGCAAGCACTACTACTAGAAAAACACTTGTTGTGTTAGCTCCAAACTGGTAATGTCGATTGTTTAGTGTGCATTCCTTCCATGAAGCTAGCATTTATTTTCTCCTCCCTTTGAGCTCTAAAGTGTGCAGCAGAATCCAATGCTGGTGAGAGGCTCCTCCATGCCTCACCACAAACATGTTTCTCCAAGATCCCAAACAGTGGCATTGCCACCCCCCACAAATCTCTTCCTTTTGATGGACACACTGTTGCTATTTTTGAGCTGACCCTACCACAGAGGATTCCTTCAATCATTCAGGGAGTCTTGCAATCAATTGATAGCTCTGAGGGAGAATTCCCGGTTCCTTCTTAGTTATTGTTTGAGAGACTCAACAAGTGATGCTCTATTGTTTATGATTAACATATATGGCCTGACAGTATATATTTGAGAATTATGCTTAATTCCTTGATAAATTTTATTGGAGAAATAAGATTGCGAAAAACCGAGGTCATCTCGGAATTACGCTAACCTGAGAATGGTCGATATACGCAACCTTACTCTTTGGAAAACTAAAAAACTAGCGTAGTATCGAAGTCATCTCGATAAGCGAATGAAAGAGAAGCTAATTGGTGAATGGTCAATATGCATAAATAGTGTTAATTTTTCTTGCAACAAAAAGAGATATCAGATAATAAACCGACAACCTCATGCAAGCTGAGGTCATGTTGGGGGTTTATAGTTTCATCACAGCATCAAAATTCAGCTACAAATCATTGAAAGACAAGAAGTTGGTCATGGATTAACAATTCATGTTTCCATGGTCAAGTGAAGAATGGAGAGCTTCTTGGGTATTGTTCCTGAGGTAGATGAAACAGACGAAAGAGGTTGAGCTTGATGCTTCACAGGTTGAAAAGTGATGCTTCAGTTGGCAGAAAGGAATGACTTGAGAGAACAACAGCTCCAAAAAGAAGATGACAATGTGTGAAAGATGTAGGTGTCTTTTTCTTTCAGCAAACAAATGTTCAATTGTTGCATTTATTTTCCATTTTAATTTTATATTTTCATATGATAGATAGGATATTTGTTTAAATAAAAATTAATTATCTTGTTCTTCATGATTGACGTATATACGTTCCGTCGCTTATGATTCCATTACCCCTTCCCATTTCGGTATTGGATATCAACTTCTCATTTCAGTAAAGATGAGATTGTTCTTTGATCTTTTGCTTTCTCTTCTGTGGCTCAATCTGCAAGATGTAACACAATAATGATCTTGGATCTACAAAGGTCAACATCACCCAAAATATAATTCTAATCAATTGAGAGAGAGTGGAATGGGCAATCACTCATGATAGTGATCTACAGAAACCTATTCAACAGAACCCACCTTGAGATGTTGATTCCTTCCTCTGCAAATTTTTTGGCATGGCCCACCTCCTCCCACGCTTAATAATTGTTTCTTAATGTTGAAGAAATTGCAGTTTGATGTATTAAAGGTTTGCCAAATTGTCAAATTATCTAACGTTGGAGCTCTATTTCCACCAAATATTATCATTGACCTCAGTTGAGAGAGAATGGACAACTTAATTGGTAGACTTGTCTGCGTCCTACTGATTTTTGGAGCCCTACCAATCGCAGTTAGGTCAAAAAGAGATTTATCTCAACATGAAAGAAGATAATGCTACTGAAATGCAATGGACATATACACCATGCAGCATATGCCTGCAAATTCTGTGTGGACCATGTCCTTTCCCTTTTGAAACTCATGATTCGTGCTATAGTCATTTTAAGTTGAATGTTGATGTTGATCATCACAGAAAAAAAACCATGTTGATGTTGATCATCACAGAAAAAAAACCAGATTCCAATGTGACAAGACTTCAAGATTCTCAAAAAGTAACAGGACAGGCAGAATGAGTATCAAATTGAACTGTTATGCCAATAAGTTCTGTGTTAATATTATAGACATACAACATTCTGGAAAAAGGAAAAGGAATCAGTGATCATACCACATTTCCCCAAAGTAATCCTACCAATGTTTATTCACTCAAAACAGCAATAACTCTTGTACTTTTTCGATCCACGAGGATTCAGATAGTTCACCTAGCATCTTCCTTTTCAGTTTCATGTTCAGAAGCTGTTGATGGTCTCTATTGATCCAACAGTCAAAACCATCCAATGATGCTGGAATCAGTCAAAACCACCCGAGTTATGTTACAAAAATCATAGGCAGCAGCACTCTCGAGAAGCTAAATACAACACCATCACTGTATCTCCAGAAATCCTGTCTGCCTAGCTTACTGTAGATTGGTAATCCAAGGGTTGCAATTATTTTAGCATAAGCCACCAATTTTCAACCCACTCATGCATTGTACACAGTGGAGATCATAATCAGGCGTTTGGCCAGCTTACCAGCTACCAGGCTCGGCCATTGCAGCACAGGCCCAAGCAAAAAAACAAGATTGCACTCTGAAGATCAGCAAGTGATTAAATGCAATAGCACTTGATGAAAGAAAAGCATTTGCAATGTAGGCACTTAATCCCATGATGTCACGGACAGTGCCACCCAAAGATCGTTGGACGTTCCTTGTATATACATCCGATGTGTCTGAATTTCCTCCGTGGCGGCCATAGGAATGCTGCTACCATAGTGACTATCTTCTACTCGATCATTGATAGAGAATATTATTTCTCTTAAAATAGGTTCATGCCCATTTAGAAGATTGCCCATGCTCAAAACTTTCCTCCATGATTGATTGGCGGTGGGGGGAGGAAATAAAATGGCTACAGCATCTCTCTCATGCATCATCACTAATTGCTTGGTTTTGAACTCCTAAACAGGTTTAAAAAAGAAATTTATACAATCAACCAAAAGCTTTTCATGCTAGTGTACTTATAAGACATTTTGAAGGTGAACTATCATGGAATCAGTTGTTTACAAATGGGTTTTTCATAATTGATGAGAGTCAGGCTGGGATGAGACAGAATACCTATTGTCCTTTATGAAATTTATATTCATCATCTAGAAAACATCTAAAACCTTAACATCTGAGACCATAAGAATCAAAGAAATAACAATTAAAGATGATTTGTAGATGTCCAAAGATGATTTAGACCATTAGTATGATGCATATGCACCAGCTTGTCACCATGCAAGTTTACTAATGGATGAAACAAGTTACTTCATCAAAAAAAGGAAAAACAAAAACAATAGTACCTGGTCATAGCAAATGCTCTCTAAACTGGTACCCATTTTGGGAAGATAAAAGTTGAAATAGTCACTGAACATTGCTTCAGAAAGGCGTGGGACATCTAATAGCTTACGGTGGATTGAAGCTGCAAAAATTAGTAGTTTCTCTATGTGCTCGAATACAAGGCAAAGCCGTCTTAAATCACCTATCAACTCTGCCTTTTCACGAAGATGATTTGCTGTAAAATGTACAGAGTCAGTACTCAAAGTTGCATGTATCTAAATAATAATACTTACAATATTGTACATTAGAGTTAATAATAATTTTCACCACAGCCCATGAACTTTTAGATGGATGGAGCCCACCGAATAGGCAAGCTGCAGGCTTGTGACTATAACTGGAAGAAGTTAAATGGTAGAATCTACGCTACTTTAAGTGGACTTTTAATGGACCATCCAAACCATTAGTAACTTATATAGGACCATCCAAACCATATATCGGATAAGAAACAATGATCTACATCAGTACTTAAAAGGAATAGATTTTTGATGAACTATAAGATCGAATTACAACTACAGAATCTACTTGATCTCTCAAAGACAACTATTTAACTTAAAGAGTCAAATCACATACCTTGCAAAGGCTTTAAAGTTGATGCTAGCGTAATGTAAAGCTGATTAAACCTTGTCTTCATGGGTTTAAAATCACCATACATGGTTTGGTTCAGAATGTCAGCTGATGCTCTGAAGGCAGTGCAAACCATTTGCTCAAGCAGCTGATGTGGTTTCAAAGTTTCAAGATAATGGAGTATCTATTGCAAAAGAAGAAAAACTTCAGTGGCAGAAAATAATGTTGATCTTAACAAGCACAGATTAACAGTTATAGCTGCCACAATTAGACTTACTAAAAGCATACAGAACACAAAAGAATGCACCCACCTCTTACATCATAAGCAAGCATTTTTCCATGGATGCCTAAACTTACCCATATGTGTCAAATTCAGATCAAACATGTACTTCAAAACAGGTTGGCAATAAAATTTCAGTTTTCTTCATGCTAGATAGACGCAGAACAACTACCCATAAATCACATAAGATAACATTGGAAGAGAAGTTCATTTAATAGGAAACAAGGACAAAATATAATGTGTGCCAGGTTGCTTCTTGAATTTTCTGTTATCTTTCTCCTAGGGTGAAGAGCTTTTTCTCAGTAGCATTCTATAATCATTTTTTATTTGTATAACTTTCCTAATGTTTTAAATCCATCAGACTAGTAGGCATTGAATGTTGCACCTCTTGTGCTGCATGCTCTTATAACCAAGGTTTACAGTTTCGAATAATACCGCCCGGTACGGGTGGTATATACCGGTCCGACAGGATACCGGTATGCGGATTGCCCGCTACCGGACTGTCACGACCTTAGCTGGAATTGCCTAAGGCGTGAGGCACCCTTGCGGCCAAAGACGCGAACTTAGCTTGCGTTGCCTAAGTCGCGCTTCGCCCTTGCAATATTGCTCCGCAAGGATCAGCCCACTTTGTAACCTCTCGCAAGTCCCGAAGGACTTGTAAAAGAGAAAGATGGTTAGTTCGAAAGAACGAGCAACGGATAAGTCCCGAAGTCTCGCGAAAAGGGGAAGCTTTACAAGCAATTCGACGAACACCTTGTGTGCACAAGAGAAAAGAGGGAGAGGGAGAAAAACAAGGCTTTCAAGGATGAACGAACAGCTGCAAGCCCACAAACAGCCGCTCACCTGGTCCCGGGCGCGAAGATAAGTTCCCGTAAAGGCCACGTGCGAACTTGCGAAAGAGAGTTCAACGCCCGGTATATAACCGAAGCCCCATCCAGCCCTGTGCCACCCGGGGGGTTCCTGGGGTCTGAGATGGCTGACATTTTGGTGAGCGGAGGCAGTTCTCCGCAACCCTCCCGCGGCACGCGAAAACGGAGCTGTTTTGGGGCTGTTTTGCTCGGTTCGGTGAGCGGTCGCTTTGTAACGCTGCAGCTTGTTCGAACTTACATATTTACAAGCAAAATGACCCAAAACCAAGAGAAAACATGTTGTCAAGCGACTGTACATGCAGGTGTGAGCGACGAACGGTTCGTTAAACGGAGTTGTTGCAGGTGCGCGACGACCGTTCGTGACAGGACGGTACCGTCGAATGGGGCTGTTTCCGCCCTGGACGGTGACCGAGGGAGAAGAAAGAAAGGGAGAAGGGTGGTATTAAGCGAGGGAAGAAAGTAAAGGGAGAAGAAGAGGAAAACCTGGAGATCGACGCCGCTCTCCCCCCTCGTCTGTCGATGACTTTTCTCGGTGCGGGGAGAAGAATCCGCGATCGCAGGGAGAAGAGAGGCGATGTCGCGGGCAGAAAAGAGGAGATGTCGCCTCGTCGTTTTTCTGCAATGTCGCCTCGGCGACATCGGAGAAACAATTTTCTTTTCTGCCCATGTGGGGAGAAGAAAGTTTCTTCTCCCAACGCACCAAAAAGGGCGACGAGACTGTCGGTTTTTTTTTTATACTTTTATATATACCGAGCGGTATATCGAATTGTACCGCTCGGTATACAATATCGTACCATACCAAACGAGTCTCGAAACTTTGGTACGGTACGAAATTTCAATCCTTGCTTATAACTAAAGTACTTCACGCAGTTCATATGCAAGCAAAATCTCGCTTTCTGCATACATGCTCTTATACACAAAAACAACTCTCCAGTATTGCATATTTCCAATGGATCAAAAGTAACTCCGACAATCACATCTTATCAAACACATTTAGAAAGTCGACACCTTTGATCGTTTTCCTTGTCCATCACCAACCTTTTTGCATGAAACTGGTGCAGAAATATCATAAAAATGAAGTTTATCATTCGCTATAGCAACACTGCTATGCACCACTAATATCAGCAGTTGGAAAGGTTTCTTTCGGTTAGATTGAATCACAGAAATAACCACCTTTACTCGTAGCAAGAAAATGCTATTTGCACAAACCAACATCAAGATATTCAAAGATAGACAGCCTTCAACTTATTTTCATAATTAATACATAATTATGTACCAATATTCACATCAGGAATGTTGCTTTAACTCATAAGCTATCATGTAAGAACCATCTTTGCACATTTAAAGAAACATCTCTTTCTTTCTCCATTGATAAATTGATTCTGCTGCAGCTGATATATACTAGTCTGATTAAAACCAAAATGACTTTCAATTTTGAGAAAACCACCAATTTGATTTGAAGATGTGTCAGACCTTCAAGATAGGGTGATTTGCACAAAGTTCGCTTTTTGAAACCACCCATTTGCTCTCAAACTGTATCTGATCTCTATTGATGATTCATAGCAAATTGCCCCCCCCCCCCGAGAATTCCTTGCAACTTTTTATATTAGAAGAAGCATAACTTCTTATCTTGACTTTTCTGGCAACTAAGTTAGAAATCTTAGGAAGAATTATAATTCCACAGCAATATAACTCGTTCATTTCACAACAAAAATTGTCACTTTCATTACTCACTTCAGAGGAACCTGATTTTGGTCCAATATGTGGTTAGAACTTAGAAGCACAAAAATATCATGATCCAACAATAGTACATGCGGTTGTGCAAAATATCATGATCCAACAAGGTACATTTAACATATTAATCATGAATTTTCACACTACTGTTTGACTAGTCGATGATGTCAATACTGTACTCTGCAATTTCATGGCTATTACTCATATCTAACACATTCATATGATAATTATTACTTTGCAACAAACTAGTATGAAGCTATTGGAAGAGAACCTTAACTGTAGAAGTTGAAAAAAAAAGATTTGTGACCCAGTTACCCTAGCAAGATTAGTACTATGTAAGAGTGATGAATTAAAACATATAAAATCTGTAGCACTAAAATGTAAAAAATTGATAAAATACGTACCTTTTCTCCTTCTCGAATTGGGTCAAGAAGGGACTTCTGCTCTAACACTGGCAAAGGTGGAGAATCATTCCAAATTTGTCGCCATAAATTCCCATGTTCAGACATGCGCTGCGAAAGTTTTCCTCGAGGAGGCCAGTTATTCCCATCACCTGCGCAGCCGTCCGTGTCATCATTCTCCCAGTCACCAGGTGAATGCCACCGAATAAAATCCTCAAACACTGCATCTGGGTTTGCAGCCTTGAATGCTGACATGTCTAGTACAACAAAAATGTGAAAAATCAAATATAATTCATTCATAATTTTCTAACTTATACATATTTTTACAAAGAGTGAGGTGAGTCAATAGGTTTAGTGGTGCAAAGAAAGAGAGAAAGACCTAAAAAAGTTTTTACAAGATACAATAAAGGGAGACTTGATTGTTCTTAGATAACGAAAGATATCAATCCAAAAAGAGATCAATAGCAAGGAAAATACCCATGTAGGTGACCTTAAATAGATGGTACATAATGAATTGTTGTTGTAGTGCTTGCAATTTCACTAGAATGAGCAGGGCTCTTAATCCAAAATCAAATTACAATTGATAACAGCAGCTTATCAGCACTTGATGATGTGTTAAAAGTAATCATGATTTCTCAATTAATAAACTCAACAATAGTTTCCTGTGAACAGAAAAAGAAGAAAATAGGAAAAATGAAAAAAAAGAAGAAATTAACATATATATAAGTATAACAATAGTACTGTTAAAAACACAACTTTGTGAACCCTTTAGAAAAGGTGATTTGGGCAATCTTACCAGATGAGAGAATATCTCTTTCCAATTGACCAGAGAAACTCTGTAACACAAAGTACAAGACATTATTTTCCATTGACAAAAATTGCTAATGTATTGTCAGATAAAAAAAAAAAGATGATGGTTTGTCCTATCATATCTTCAAACAACTAATGCCTGAAATTAGCATATGTAGACACAATAAGGACAACTGCACCATGCCCACAGCTAACTAGAAAGAATTGAATTAAATGCATCTGTTCTTGCTTCAAGATGGTGTGTCAAATCATATGGCCATATATCCCATCACATAAATACATCCTGCAACTTGATCTAAGGTGAGCAAGTATGACCCCACTTGCAAATACATTTAATGGAAATATAACTTTCTAAGGGTATTTTCTGACCAAAAATTGCACAAAATATCTTTTGGTTGGAACTGATTTATCTATGAATCCAAAATACCCTTAGATGTGCTGGAAAGGCTCTCTTTAGTGAGATCCACATACGGAGGCTTGGGGAAAAACATTTTAACTAAAATGGAAAGACTAGGTGTCATATGATGCAAGAAACAGTTCACACTAATACCTACCAGAAATGCCACCTTTATGTCATTTATCTATGTTTGCCAAACCAAACAAGTCTAGATTATAATGCACAAGTCAAGCGAAAATTCTTTCTTTACAACAATGACTTAACAATGATCTGACTCCTGTATAGTGATACTGATATATCTTGTCACTGATGATAAATAATTGCCCTACACAGCATCATCAACAGGCTAGAACTGGATGTTGAAAATCTAACTGCTACCACTAGCGAGGTAAAGAGTTTAATCATGTTATATTATAAATGATCATCTTTTATGTCACACGTGGCACTAATTGGCTTATTGTCTATGCTACATTTAGGGGTGACTGTTTCAAAAACTTACATCCACTGATAATAATTTGAAAGTTTGAATTCATGTTGATACAACATGGATCCTAATAATACATAGTATCAAATATCGAATGTAGTGCTGCTAGGAGGTCGCTCGGAAGCAGCCCATCACATCAACACCCGGATGTGGTGTCAAATAGGCAAAGGTTCTCACATTGTTTTAGACCAATGGGAATAAAGAAGTTTAGTTTAAGAACAGACGGTTGGGCTAACAACTTGAAATATAAGAACACTTTTAAGGGAAGATATTAGAATTGGTAGACACCATGATCATAAGAAGAATAAATATTATTTGCTTATAAGAGACAAAGTGGGTAGGGAAAAAATCTAAAAAGATTGATAGCACTGAATTTAAACCTTGGTATACTGGAAAAGTTAAACACAAAAATGGTGTAGGAATTGTTGTTGATAAGAGTCTTAAGAAGTAAGAACAATGTTATAGATGCAAAAAGATTTGGAGATAAAATTACAGTTTTAAAATTTGTGAATGGATAAGATGTTTTGAATGTCATTAGTGTTTATGCCCCTTAAATCGGATTAAATGATCAAACCAAAAGAGAATTTTGGAAAAGCCTGGATGATATGATTCAAATTATGTCTATAACTGCAAAACTTATAATTGGAGGAGATTTGAATGGTCATATAGGAAAAACACATGATAAATATAAAGGGAAACATGGGGCCTTAGTTATGGGAAGAGAAATGAAGATTGTGGTTTGATTTTAGATTTTGCAACTTCGTATGATCTTATAATTGTAAATTCTCACTTTAAGAAAAGAGATGAACATTTGATTACTTATAAAAGTGGTCAGAACTATAGTCAAATAGACATTTTTCTCACTAGAAAGGTAGATAAAGTTATTTGTATGAATTGTAAAGTTATCCTTGACGAAAGTTTGACAAATCAATAATATAGGTTGATGGCATTAGATATTTATTGTAGAAAATAAAAGAAGAAAAAGATAGTAGAAAATTTTACTAGGATTAGATGATGAAATTTTAAAGATGATATTGTAAATATTTTTAAGAATAGGATGAAAAGAGAGATGACTTGGAACTTAGATGACTTGGAACTAATAAGATTAGAAGCTTAATAAAGAAATTCTTAGTGAAACTAAAGGTAGAGGTATAACCTTAAGAGAGTTGGTGCTGGTATGAGGAAATTCAAAAAGCAATTTTTACTAAAAGATCATGTTTTAAAGATTGACAAAATTATAAAAATGAGAAAAAATTTAAAATATATAAAGAATATAAAAAAGAGGCTAAAATAACAGTTAGCATGGCAAGATATAAAGTCTATAATAATTTTTATAATAAATTAGGTACTAAAAATGGAGAAAAAGATGTATATCGAATTGCTAAAGCTAGGAAAAGAAAGTGTAAGGATTTAGGTAATATTAGATAAATTAAAGACGAAGATAAAAGAATACTTGTTAATGATAACAAGATTAAGGAAAGATAAAAAAAATTATTTTTATAAATTATTTAATGAATATTCCACATAGGACTTAGATTTAATGATAAATAATAATGGTAAACATGGTCCGCCTTATCGGTCCGTACCGGTTTACCGACCAACTATTAGTACGATATATATCGAGCTATACCAAGTGTACCAACACATGGTGTCACGACTTGGGCCTGATGGGCTAACTGGCCTATCAACTTCGTTTGACCCAAACTACTAGCCAAAATGCTTAAACTAAAGTTGATAGTAGCACACTTATCATACTCATATAAGCTAATCTTAGTCTTACCCACTTCTGATGTGGGACTAATCAAGGGTGTTACACTCCCACTCAAGGGCTTGATGTTCTCGTCAAGGCCTAACATAGCCCAGATCAAACCCTAGCATAGTGCATGTGAGGCGTAGCCCAATGGTGGCTCCATATTTTGCCGTGACGAGTTCTCTAACTCTATACACGGGTGGCACTTTTTTACTCGAGTTCCCTCACTATGCCTAAATATTAGGTCGGCTCTGATACCAAATGTCATGACCTGGACCTAATGGGCTAACTAGCCTATCAACTTTGTTTGGCCTGAACCACTAGCCAAAATGTTTAAACTAAAGTTGATAATAGTACACTTATCAGACCTATATAAGACAATCCTAGGTCTGATGAGGGACTACTAAGGGGTGTTACACAAGGTACATGGGGGTGTACTGATGTACTGCTCGTATTGGTCCCTTGTCGGACTAGTACGTATGACTCGTACCGAGCGGTATGCCACGATACGACAAACCTCGATTGTAGATTTAATAATGATATATTTGTTCGTATTAGAGTTATTGAAGTAAAATATGCATTAAAGATGGAAATAACTAAGAGTGTAGGGCCTGATTGTATCCCTATTGAGGTTTGAAAAAGTTTAGGGGTCTGAAAAAGTTCGTAAATAAGGTTGGTTAATTAGCTTAGTTAACAAAATTATGAGATTTAGAAGGATGTCTGATGAATGAAGAAAGAGTTTTTAGTGCCAATTTATAAAAATAAAGGCGACATACAAAATTGTTCAAATTATAGAGGAATTAAAATCATGAGGCATACTATGAAACTTTAGGAAAGAGTTATCGAAAGTAGGATAAGGCTTGAAACAAATATCTCTGAAATAAATTTAGTTTTATACCTAGAAGATCAATCACAGAAGCTATTTATTTATTAAGATAATTAATAAGAAAGTATAGGGAGAAAAGGAAAGATTTATATATGATTTTTATTGATTTGATGAAAACTTATGATAGGGTTCCTAAAGATTTATTATGGTGGATTTTAGAAAAGAAAAATGTATCCACTAATTCTATTAATGTTATTAAAGAAATATATGATAATGTAACTACTAGTGTTAGAACTATTATGAGTGTGTCTAGTGAGTTTCCTATTAGCATAGGATTACATCAATGATCCACATTAAGTCCCTACATTTTTATATTGATAATAGATTAACTTACTAGTCACTAACATGATAGATCTCCATCGTGTATGTTGTTTGCTGATTATATTATTTTATTTGATAAGAACCTAAGTAGAATTAATTATAAAATTGAGCTATAGAGGCAAACCTTAGAAACTAAAGGTTTTAGATTAAGTAGAACTAGAACTGAATATATAAAATACAATTTTAGTGATTCTAGGAATAGATAGAAGAATATAATTAAGTTGGATGAGCAAAAGTCTCTTTAAGATAAAACTTTAGATATTTTGGATCAATTATTTAATAAAATAAAGATATCGATGAATATATTATTCATAAAGTAAAAACAGAATGGTAAAAATGACAAGGAGCATCGGGAGTCTTGTGTGACTAATAGATATCTTTGAGATTAAAAAAAATATTTAGAAAATAGTTGAGACCAACAATGCTTTATGGATCAGAAAACAATTTTAAGACTAACAATGCTTTATAGATCTAAGTGTTAGGCAATTAAGAAATTATATATATATATATATATATATATAATTTATGTTATCGAGATGAAAATGTTGAGATGGATATATGGAGTTAGTTGAAAAGATAGGAAAAAGAAATAGTTTTATTTGTGAACAACTAGGTATTACTTCAATAAAGGATAAAATTAAAGAAAATTGTTTAAGATGGTATAAGAATATGATTAGGAGATTTCTGAATGCAATAGTCAGAAGAGATAAAATGATTCATGTTAGTGATACGAGAAGAGGTAGAGAACGACCTAAAAAGACCTTAATGGAAACTATTAATAAAGATTTAAGTACTCTGAAGTCTGAACTTAACTAAATATATAGCTTTTTATAGATCTCAATGGCAACAAAAGATCCATGTTCCGACCCCAAATAGTTGAGACTTATGACTTTGTTGTTGTTGTATCAAATGTCAATTGCAATTTTTGCATCCTATACTTAATTAGACATTATTATAGTGTGTTTTATAGTTGTAATATTGCAGTTGAGTGGTGGCCATGGAGGATACTACGTCAATCAAAAAAATAAAAATTGCAGCAAAGATCCCAGTGTAAACCACATCATCCAGTGGTGCATATAGATGCTTGGAGAAGCTGATATACATGCATTATAACATTTGCAATATCTCAAGATAAAGAAAGGAAGGTTGAGGAAGATCAATTTGACACTCAATTTGTCCATGATGATTCTATAGGAAGATCCACTTGACTCAAACTTTCCATGATAATTCAAATCCTGTGATGGTTTCGTTATGTAGTATGTACAACCTAGAATAAAGATGTCCAACACTCAATGGGATGGGAGATTCACTACGTTTGTCGGGATTTATTTATGAACATATTGAGTAGGAAGATCAACAAGATGAGGTGACTAAATATGAGGGGTTAGGCCTTATGACATTGCCAGGGCACAAGAAGTCAATCTTCCATGGGTCATCATGCCACAAGAAGTCAGTCTCACTCATCCACATGCACAACAACGTCAAGTTCGCTCATTTGACCATTAAGTGGTAGTTGATAAGCAACAGTTCGAAGAGGATGATGAAACTTCTCCAAGTGATTTCAATCTCCATGAGGTTAGAATTGATTCTAGTGACGTTGACAATATTGATGCTAGTGGACAAAACCTTATACTACACGAAGTTGTGAATAGTGGATAAAGGAGCAGCACTATAACATATTGGAGCAACAATATCCACAAAGTGATAGATACTGGATACAGGTTGATTTAAACTCTTGGTGAAACACGTCAATTTAAACTCTTGGTGAAAATCCCGAACAGCATAAAACTCGCCAAGCAAACTCTTAAATAACAAAAAAGATCAGAGAAACCAACTTAAAAGAAAACAGATTCATCATGGAGAAATACCCATCTAGTCATTTTTACTATAAAATTCTTTAGTCTATTCTGTAAGTGAAGTCCATAACCAGACTTAAAAATGCGTCACTTGGTTCCTCAACTAATTGGAGCCTTTCTCAATAATCTTTTCTAGGTAGGTTTTATAAGTAAAGCAAACCTATAAGAGACAGAAATGCAATCATAGTTTTAGAAATTAAACTTACAAATGCATCACCAAATACTTCAACAGCATGAAGCCTTTCCTCATGCATATCTTCTGTCATAATTGGTGCATCCTAAAATTGAAGACCAGGAAAAGCTTATTCAGCATTCCCAGAAAAACAAGGTTCAATCTCAAAAAATGTACAACAGAACAGAAACACAAAAATAACCTGTGTGTATGGAGCATGCATCTTCTGATATGAGTGGAGCAGCATCATTGACCCAACAACACCAGCTGATCCTTTCCGTACTTGATCTACTTTTTGCAGATCAGGAGATCGTACACTATAATCATGATGCTTAAACGAACTTGATGTAGATGGTTCTGAATCTTGATGACAATAAGATCTCAGATAACTGTGCAAAGAAAAAGTTTTAAGTAATCTACATTTGTTGAAACTGAACAAAAAACAACTTCTAAGAAAATTAAACTAACATTAAAGAAACATTACTTCACTTGAAACAAAAAACTTTATTTCAACCATTTTATCCTGATAAAAACATAGAATCTAAATACATTTTTATGACCGTACATGCTACTAAGTATTCTTCATCATTTGAACATTTCATTGACACTTCCAACTCTCTTCTGGGATGACAAGAGAAGTCCCAGTTCTAAGAAGACAAATTATCATTACTTACATCAGAATTCCACAGGAGAGCATCCAATTTAAAGGAAGATAACTGGTTCATTATGTCATCAATAATTCAGGGAAAAACCAAAGCAAAAAGTGGTTGGCATATAATTAACACTTAGCTTATGGCATCTGTAGACAAAATATAAAGACAAGGCATATACGAAACACAATCTTAAGAGTTAAGACCAAACAAAAAGTTTAATCCAGATTAAACAGCTTGATCATTGTATACCCTATACATATTTATTTTGATGCATGGTGCATTTACAATGAATATATAGACATGTTATTCTACTTTGCATGAGTTCTTATAAGCTCCATTATCAACCATCACTTCCCATAGTTAAAACTGGATCCAAGAAAAATCATATCCAAAATTACTTCCAATCAGTGGATATAAAAAATAGATACATAATTATAAACTACATTTCTTTGATGTATATGGACTCAAATTGGACATATAATAGATGTGGTCAGAAATTGGACTAAGGTGAATATATACATGAATATCAGGTGAATCAAGGATACATCAGTTTAAAGAACCTAGCTCAAATAAATTGATCATATTTCTTGAATAATAAAACTTATAAAATTAATGTGAGAGGAAAAGAAAGAACGAGAAGTATATATACTTTGCATATTATAATCAATTCAAATAATAAATTTCCTTATGATGTTTTTTGACCATATTAATACTAAGTGCAACATTGCATCCAACACTTACACGTCATTTCATTGCCTCCATTAACAATAAATTGCAATAACAGCAACAAATAACTCTTTAATGCCTTCTACAGAGATAAGTGATAGCCTGTGACAATTCCTCATCCAATCAACAAGTCTATGTGTTGCCTCATCGGATGACATCACATAATTCATAATCAGATCCTTTGCGAGTCAAGACTCGATATGGATATCAACAACCAGTGCCACTAGCAAGAACTCCACCACTCATGAAAATGTGATAAGAGAAAGTTCAAGTTCATAGAGTTAGCTGAATTGAAGGATGATATCAGTAACTTCATTGCATTTGTAGCAAATATTAAAATTGGTGGTCGCTGAGAAATAGATCTGAGTCTTCCTTCTTGACTATAGATCCTGTAGATTATCGAAAAAAAGGGAATTCCACATACACAAGTGCCTAAACTAGCACATAACAATTGCAACAATGTGCTAAAAAATGAACATTGATGACAAAATGCCAGACCAGTGGCATTGGCTCAATTCAGATTTCCTAGCGCCTACTCTCTTCAACTGTTGGACAAAGTTCAAAGAAACAGTTGGACCAGGACACACTCACCAGTCAGACCGGTACAACTGACATCTAACTGGTTTCCAGCATGTAGGGCAATTTTGCAAGGCCCAAATCTAGAGAGCTGAAAAAAACTGTCAATAACTATTGGTTGTCAGAAAATAGTAAAAAATTAAAACAATAAATAAAATTTGGCAATTTCACTGAGGAGAATTTTTTTATTATTCATGGATGTATTTGAGTTATTATTTTCAATTGATGTTTTAGAGAGTCCCTAGAGTCCATGTTTAAGCCTCTTTGCCGTCAAAGAGTCTTAGTGTACTTATAAGACGAGTTGTTTAGCAATGGATAGTTTTGATCAAGGTTTGAAATTTCATACTATACCGGTGTATCGAGCTTTGATCGGTATGGTACAATGCATTGTATCGAGCGGTATGCCTATATATATATATATATATATATATATATATATATATATATATATATATATATATATATTATAAAAAAGGCATATGCAGCCTCGGTGGCGTCGCCTCCTCGTCACCTCATCTGCTGCATTTGGCGAAGAAGGCGACGAAGATGTCCAAGGCCGCAGATGTCTTCGGCGTTTGGCGAAGAACGCAGCGAAGGTTGTAGACATCTCTGGCCTTCTGCGAAGAAGAAAGCCACAGAGTCGCAGATGAGGCGATGAACGAGACCGCCTCTTCCGTTGCTCTAGTAGCCGCCTCCCCTGATCCCCGTGCATCGAGATCAGGGTGGCACCGGATCGAGATCGAGAAAGGGCGTGGAAACAAGTTCGCGTCGAGGTTTTCCCGATTCTCCCTCTTCTTCGAATGGCCTCTCCTTCTTCGACGCTTCTCCCTCAGCCTCACCGCAGCCAGGTTGCTATATTTAACGGACCGCCCGGTAGTAGGCTGTCACGGACAAAATTCTAAATAGAATGTTTGATGTAATACTTATGTATGTCCGTGTCTTTTGGTTTGTTCATGCTTTGCACAACATGTAGAGGGACGATCGAAGGCTTAACAACCCCATTTTAGTTGGGTTTGGTGGCCGTTTTAGGCTTGAAAATAAAGGATGTGTCATGTGGACACTTGTGAGAGATACTCGATCTGTAGTGGACCATTTTGGCCCTTTGTTATGCAACCGTTAAAGCTTGTAAAGTCTGTTTGTAATTTGCATTGGCTATGACGTGTTTTCTGAAATATTTGCTTATGGATCCCGAGTGAGGCGCTTTCTCTAACTCGTTTTCTCTTTTGTAGGTCCTAAGGGACCATGGGAGGTTTCGAGGAGACTGACCTTTGCGGACGAACATGCAAGGGTGCCGCACGACTTAGGCAAAACCAGCTAAGTCTGTGACAGGGCGATCGACGTACCAGTTCACGGGTAGACCGGTATGTATCGCCCGGACCAGGCAGTACGATTCGAAATCACAAACCTTGGTTTTGATATTACTTCTCTAAATTGTTTTCAAAGGTATTTTCTCTTAGAGTTGGAGAAAGCTCCAATAGCAAGGACCCAATCCTAATTGATTAAAATATCTTCAAGTAGTTATGAGGTTGGGTCCTATGTCAATTCAGCATGAGTCAGCTATATAGTAATAAAGACATCTCAACAAGATTCCAATTAATAAATATCATGAATCGACATGTCATACTATTAAGCCACGTTATTTGTGGCATTATAATAATAAGATAATCATTTATATCTGTTTAGTATACGGTTGCAACTTATATATAATGGCAGAAAAAAAATCAAATAACAATTTGGAGAATCAAAAGATAACAATTTCTGCACGAAGGTGAGAAAGCTACTGATGTCGGCAGCAATTTTATCATGCTTGTTAAAATTTATTTAGGCCCACCATGCATTTAATTTGGGATGATATTTACGTATATTAAAAGGTAGGCACAAGTAGATTAATTCATGTAGATCATATTGGTCATATATTGCATCAATGAAATTAATCACATAAAAAGTGTCAATAGCTTATATTTCATGTCAGATTGCTTCATTCCTAGGTGAGCTTTGAACATACAAACATAATTTAAAATTTTAAATGTAAACTACCAGGACCAGAAAACCACTGCATGATTTTCATGACAATGTTTAATAATAGATTATCCACTTCCATACATTGAATATTAAGCAACGGATTATTCTGGTGCAAAAATAAGACAAACCCTTAAACACATACTTTACCTGCCATTTTCATCTTTTACAGGTTCCTTAAATGGGTCAGCTTCAGCATCTACCTGTGTATCAAGCTCAAGAGTGTTAGTATCCCTTACAAACAGAAAGGTGAAAGACACAGGAAATTGTGAGTCACACCTTTTTACCACTGGGAGTATGGTCTACACTTTCAGTGCTGTTGTGAGTGTCATGACTCAAGTTCTTCTTCTCAATGCATATGGCAAGCTTAAAACAAGATGAAAAAGTAATGAGGATGGTAATTGTCTAAAAAAATTAATAAAAAACTTACCAACTTTTCTAAGTCTCTAAGCACTAGAAATATGTTACAAAATAACCAAATCAAGCATTATAAAGAATAATGAAATGTATATACTAGATATTCCACAATGGAAATATTATTCCTTTACAACCTGAGCAATCAGCATTCGAGTCACGAGAACAGCCTCGTCTAGATAAGATTTGCAAATGTTGGCCGTCACTATATCTCGTGGATACCCTGTCAGCTAGGTTCATCCCTTTTTTTTCCTTGACATGGTAGTTTATGTCAATTATATAAACTATATAATTTCTAACAAAGGTTAAATCACACAAGTTGCTATATCTAAGACATTTGAAGCTGTAATTAAAGCTTGTTAACTTGAAAAGTAGTTCATCTTGTTTTCGTTACGAATCTAGGTTTTACCATACTATTGAGTATACCGTACAATACCACTCGGTACATGCGGTATATACCGGTCCGATAGAGGACAGGTATGGGCAGTACATCGGTACACCTTAGTATACCATGTATTCGTACGTTCGGTACAGCTCAGTACGTACTGTACCAATAGCTGATCGGTACACCGGTATGGTACGATATTCAGAACTTGGATTATGACCCATGAGTTCACAAAATCTGTGTTATAAGATGATGTCAGAAAGAATCCTGGAAAGGAAATCTTTGTGTTGAGGGTAATAAGATGAAACTTCATCAGCTGAAGATAAGAGGTTAACCAAGAAAGGCATCCGGATAGCTTGATTGCCTCATCAGCCAAAGATTAAGAGTTACAAACCAAGAAACACATCTACCTTGAGCATTTAGCATGCTGCATTCTCCAGCAAGTTGCAAACAAGGTGGTTAGCAGTTAGCCCAAAGATGAATGAGAAATCATTGCTGTGATGACTTTTTCATCATATCAACAGCATAGCTTTGAACTTTGAAGGTTCTCACAAGTCACAACTACTCTAAAGGGCTCTCTACTCAGGTAGATGACCCAATGACGATAGAAAAAAGACATAAAACAAGCATCACATATCATACTTTACTTTGCTCAAGTTTTATACCAAAAAAAATAGAAATCAGGAAATCATGTCAAGTTTCTAAAGCCTCTTTCTCCAAAAAGGAAACCTATAAATTATCAATCTTGTATGACAAGGTAAGTAGACTCTCATGAATTTTTGTCCTTTCCTTTGCTTTCTCATTATTGCATTGTCATCCCTGTATCATAGCCATATCTAACTTAAAGCATGGTACCTGTAGTGTACCAAGTTGTCCAGTAAGCGACAGAATGGTCAAACCAATTAAGGAAAATTTCATTACAATCATAAATTGAGTTATTTAATCAGAGGCTCCCTATAACCAAAATGTATGCTTTTCTTTCAAATTTATTAAATGCATTACCATAGGCATGGTGTCAAAATAAATTTTTAACATTAATACAACAGACAAATTTTAGAGATAGCAAATTCTCCAAGGTTAGGGTACAGAAGATAACAAAAGTATGTTATCCTATACAATATGA
Source organism: Musa acuminata AAA Group (assembly GCF_036884655.1). Taxonomy (NCBI): domain Eukaryota; kingdom Viridiplantae; phylum Streptophyta; class Magnoliopsida; order Zingiberales; family Musaceae; genus Musa; species Musa acuminata. Next base: position 7,403,575 of record NC_088351.1, read on the forward strand.
AAATGTACAAAGTTTAACCATGCTGATCTCTCCTAATATGCTACAAAGAGCAGAAAATGTAGATGAACAGAATTATCAAGCATACGAAAGAGAGAAACATTACCATTTGCAATTTCTGATGTATAAGACAGGCAGACAAGTCAATGGTGGAATCTGATGACATTTTCGGCAAGGGTTGTGATTCTTCCCAGCACCATCGAACTTCTTGGACGAATTCAATCCAGAGGGATGCAATAGCTAGATAAATTCACAGCTAAAACTCAGAAGTTATTCTTTTTGAGTGGAAACTTTCCAGAAAATATCTAAGTGCAACATAATTGAGACACATCAATCCAATTTCCAATGTGAAAGGTAGATAATGAAAGAAAAAAGTTTTGCTAATACAAACCACGAATGTTACAACCACCAAACCAGAGCGAATGCAGACAAAATTGAGCAAACAGGGATTCTAGAGGTGCGCCTTTGATTGCACGAGAGTGTTTATTATCCCGTTCCACAAGATGTGAAATGTGGCCTCCTGAAGTTAAGACGGTAAATCCAGTTGATACAGAACAGAAAAAAATTAAAGATAAACAAATGAAGTGAATAATTGTTTGCAACCATTACAAGCATGCGTAACTGAAACAACAAGATGCAACAACTCTGGAAGAAAATCCAGTTTTTATTTCCTCAATCAAGAGAAGCATTTTGCAGTTCTTTTGAACAAGTTACAGAACACTCATTTGTGCTATTCCCATCCTGATTTAAATACTAAGAGGCAAACACAAGCCTTTATTCAACTTGTGCAACTCCACCTGCACATCACAAACACATCTATGTTGTATCATTTCTGCCCAATATTCTTGGAAAATTTCCCCCAGATTTTTCAATTTCTCAAAGGCAACACTGAAACATGAATTCCTTTAAAATGCTATAGTACAATGTAAATCATAAATTTCTCAATAAATATTGCAGAGGAAAGACATTCCTTGTATCCTACAAAACCATAGTCCCAAAATTATCCATGACAGTAGGTGCCCAAACTTTCTCTTCCTATGAAGTTATGCCACTCATGAATTTATTTTAATGACAAGATACTGAGATATACATACATGTGTCATGTGGTCGTTATGTACCCACATTTTTATGTGGACACCCTCAACACATGCTGGTCACTGTACAAATGCAGCAACCACCAACAGAGTATATGAAGGAAGCATTCATCACATGATCAATGATTCCATGATTAGTTAAATGCAAAAAAAGAGATACTCAAATTCAAATATCCATGTTTCTAGAACTCATCTCATCTACTTGCCCATCTTTTGTGGATGGTGCTGACACCATTGCCATATCAGGAAGTTATATAAACACCTAAGTTTCCATAATACTATTCAGCTACTTGCTCAACTTTTCTAGGGTATTGCTTACATCATGGATGTTTCAGGACCCATATTATCCACAACTTCTCACTCCCTTGATCTTCTTAATCTTCAAGATAGCATCCTAAAACAAGCTTACTATCTTGCTAAATTATCCCCCAAAACTACATCATTTCATCCCAATCTTCCTCAAATAGCTCCGACAGGCCAAACATACGGATCCTCATTTGTATTTTTCTCCAAATTACTTATCCACACCCTTATCCTTCTGCTTTGATATAGCACTCTGAATAAGTTTCCCCTTGCCCATTTTATACTCACAATTCATGGGGATTGCAGTTCTCTTCAGTGATATTAACAGGGACCAGTTCATTTTATGGTATTTAAGCATGTTAAAAAAAATCAAGGACATGCTACCGCACCCTTATTAATGGTATTGTCTCACATAGATTAGTACAGGTCACAATGACATACAATGCAACAAGAGTACTACTCAATAAATTGATTCATCTATGTTAAATCCAAACTCATTAGTTTGCCACCTATCTATGAAAACAATGGGCACAATTCAATATAATTAGGTTACAAGCACAAACCATCCATCATGGTTCAAATACAAGGCTTCATTTTCAAATATGATTCGGCAGGTACATTCTGACAGGCATTTAACAACCTAACTAAAGACCGTCATCGAACCTTATGGCTCACTATGTCAATATTCTTTCCTATTCTAGAATACTAGACAATACAAGTCAATATACTACCTGATATATGGTACCATATCACTAACGTCATGGTGTTGTAACCATGGTTCATCTTACCGGTTAATACCGGTGTACCAACCAACCATTAGTATGGTATATATCGAGTCATACCAACGTACTAACACATGACACAGTGGGCATACCAATGTGCCAGCATATACCGCCTGTACCGGTCCCCTATTGGATTAGTACATACCGCCCGTATCGAGCAGTACGCTGTGGTACGGAGAACCTTGGTTGTAACGAATGTGGAGTTGAGATTTTAAACTTCGATTCGACATTTTTTTATTAAAATGTTTAGTCGATTTCATGTGTTCAGAGTGCTAGTCCTTCAAGTATGATATTGTAAATGAAACAATAATTCTTGTGTTTACATGCATAAGGATAACAACTATCTATTTAGATGAAATTAAGATGATAGATCATAAAAATTGTAGTTATTTAGATCTTCCGACTCATTTATAACACTTATCTCAACTCAAGGCCCATCTAGCACAACTGAGGTGGGTGACAAGCATGTCTTTTTGAAAGTTCAGATAAAATCCTTTTGGGATGATTGAAGCCTCAATTTTATCACCTTAAATCAATCGTGGAGGCTCCAAATTGAGATTAAACTCTGCAACATATGATCTATGATATTCAAAAATCTTAAAACAAATATATACATAACTTTGTATATATTTTGTGCTCATCAAACCAAAGTAAATTATGAAAATTGTTTGCTTATGAACAATGACCAATGATTTCAAATGTAACTTATTACTTTGGAAGAATACGTAAATTTTCCTTGTTTTCATACTCCTAAATTGTTGATCAAACCAAGATCTTTTCTATGTCATTCAAATTGCTTATTTTTATACCACTTGACGCATATGTTATGAAACTTTTCAGAATCTCACTTATTGTGTCTAGAATTTTCAGACAATGTAGGTCATGTTTGACAGGATCAATCTCCAACTTGAAGCATCCATTGTTGAATTTATGGTGTTAGGAACGAGGACCAGATTCTATCTATAGGATTCTAGCTCAACTCCAACCAACTACAAAAATTATCCAAAATGATTTTGAAGCATCTGTTGATGAAGGCAATTATAAAATTTCAACTCATTTAAGGAATATATGCAACATTATTACCAATTAACATTGATAGTCAAGCCTCGTAACCATTATTAAGATTGGACAACTTCTGTTTGATACACTGTTGCCAATCATGCTGTATATTCACATATAAATAACAATCATGTTGATACAACTGTGCAAATTTGTTGTGTTATAATAGCATCAAGAAGCAAAGTAAAATGACAATAACATAGGCTTCACAACATCAGTCAAAATAGAACAAGGAAAACAGATGAATGATTAGTAAGATACCATCATGAAAAATCTCTTTGAGAACTCGATCAAGAACTGTTGGGGGAGGTATAGCAGTTGACGACTTTGAATTATCAGATGCTGGATTCTCGACTGTCTAGCATAAAAGAGAAATATATAAAGAAGAATATGTCTCTGTATACTAAATATACCATATATATTAAAATTAAAAAAGAATGACAGAAAGAAAATTTTAACCTGAAACAAAATCGTCCAAAAATTGGGCCTCAAATGACATATCCAATGCACTTACTAGAAGACGTATTTGTGAAGCAAAACCAACAAACATCCATGTTGAATCGTCCATCCTATAAAGTACCAAATAATGATTTCAATGGAAAAAAAAACAAATATAATCTTTTAAGCACATTACCCTCCAAACAAGCCATGAAGGAGCATCACATGTTAAATTTGGAAAAAAGGAAGTTTTAGATCAAAGTAAAATAAAGTTGCAAATGAGTTTGTCTAAGATCCACCAAATTATTCTTGCCACTGAGTTATTGCTGTAAAATATAATATTGGCATATGAAAGCTTTTATGGGATAAGAAACTCATCAACCAAAGTACATTCCATGAGAGAGTGCTTTGTCATAACCAAGGTATGTAATACCGTACTGTATCGGTGTTTCGAGGTTGGCTCGGTATGGTACGGTACCGTATATCGAGCGGTATACCAGGGCATACCGAGCAGTTTTAAATATTTCATCCTCTTACTGTAGCACTGTAGTGCTGCTACGGTGTAGCATTGTAGCATGTTCCGTCCGGTAGCGAGCGGTCCGCGTACCGGTACATACCGCCCATACCGGGCGGTACCATTCGAAATTGCATACCATGGTCATAACTAAATTTTTACCCATTTGAAGTTTCGGGGGGATTTTTCAAAAAAAGAAAATAACAAACACATGCTGAGACCTTTTCTTGTCAGTTTATGCTTAGTGGAGAAGAGACATATAGATAAGCCTCAGAATAAGGAAACAGACAAGTGGTAAACCAGTAAGAAATATTATAACAGACTCCTTGAACTGAAGGGAGAAACACTAAAAAGCTTGATATAAATCAAGGATAAGAACCAAATAGGAGAAGATAACAAGGAATAGCATTCCATATAAACCATAAAGCTCACTATAATTAGTCCCTGTATCAAGGGATTTAATTGGTAAATCGGAAGTGAACAAGTAATTGTATGGAATGACTGATATATGACATTAATAGCATCCCAAATAATTAACTGAAATCAACCACCCAATAAAACAACACCAAGATTAAATGCTGCATAAAAAATATAATGGATTATACAATGTCACAGATTCATTATTCTGGAATCTTACAGAACTGCTGAATTTAAATAAAATTTGATGAAATGCTGTAAAATTTAACAGAGTAAAGATGATTGCTTATGATTCAATTTTTGACTTCTTACAACCAACACACCAAGTTTTGCAATTTTGTACCAGGGTCCCTTACCGGTCGATGGCCGTACCAATATAGTTTCAGTTCATGCCGATGCACCAATATATAGTACGCCAGCATGTACTGAGGTACTGTTCTGCTGAGGGAGGGGAGGAGGAGGAAGGAAGAAGAAGATAAGGAGAAACAAAAAATACTGTGGATGAGGCGGCAGCAGATGGTGGGAGGCAGTGATTCATTTTAGAGTTCCAAAGGCTACACCTATATTCTACTGAAAATTATGTTGTTATTATCAGTGATTTAAAAAGTGCTAGGCACCAAGGTCCAAAAACGCCCGAGGCGCTAGGCACTCACCCAAGCGCTCGTCCGAGCGAAGCGAGGCGCTAAAATATAAAAATATATAATATAATTAATAAATATAATTATTTAAAATTTTAAATAAAAATATGCTATTAAATTAAGAAAATCTAAGATACAAAATCACGATGTCACATTAACAAAAAGTTTCAAAATTCAAAATAATAAAATTTTACATCAAAGTCATTTATGTTGAAACCTAACAATAATTTCAAATAAATAAAAATTAACAACATTAAAATCAAAATAATATATTATTAATCTATTAACAGTATTGAAAATTAATCATTTCAAAATTCAACTAAACTTAATATTAAGAGTATACTGTATACTGAGCCTGACGGAGAAACGAGGAAGCAGCGACGAGCGGCGGCAGCGGCGAGCGGCGACAGCAGGAAAGGGAAAGGGAGCGGGAGGTGCGAGCAACGGGAGGCGCGAGCAGCGAGAGGGCTCACGAGAGGTGCGAGCAGCGGGAGGCGCGAGCAGCGGCAGCGGGAGCAGGAGCGACGAGCAACGAGATCGGGATCGAGAGCAGCAGCGGGTTAGGGTTGGGTAAGGGTTAGGGTTATATCGGTTTAGTTGGTTCGATTGAACCAACTAACAACCAAACCAGGACCGAACCAGACCTAAAATCCTGGTTCGATCACTTGGTTTACCCAGGCGCTCGCCCGAAGCGCCTAGCGCCTGGGCTCGGGCGAGCGCCCAGGTGACGCCTGTTTGAAGCGCGCCGCCTGGGACATTAGCGAGGCGCTCGGGCCTCGCCTCGCCTCGCTCGAGCGCCTAGGCGAGCGCCCGAGCGCCTTTTTCAATCACTGGTTATTATTAAGAAAATTTCCTGGAAACAAATTAGAAAGCAGCATTTTATTGTTGTCTTTATGATGTGAATATATCCAATATATGAATTTATAACAAAAAGTGTCATATAGCCTAATATAATTAATTTTTTCTAACAAATTGAATGACGAGATCATAATTCATAATAATGGCGTAAATGGTAAGATGCAGCTAGAAGAAAATGGGAGGGCCCACTACTTTCATATATCAATGATAATGAAACAAGAAGAATTAGCATCAAGACAGTATGATCGTTTATCAACACAGTATATTAACTTATTCAGTCTAATAAAAAAATTCTTACATGAATGGGAATATGATAGGGCAAAGAAGCCACTTTTCAGCATCAAATGAGGAAGAATTTTCAAGTTCTGCCATCTCAAGAGAACTTTCAAACATTCTACCAGACCAAATGGCGACCAACTCAAACCCTAAAGGACACAGAAATCTGTCAGATTACCATGAAACCCTCTAAGATGCGAAAGTATCAAATGTTAGCAGTTAAAGTTACTTAAACCATGGCAATCTAAGAATTTCTTAAGATTAAACTTTCTAGAAGATGAATAGCATAGGTTAAGCATCAAATTACTTTGTGTACAGTACCTAATTACCAACAAAATGTGCTGGGACAACAATAAATTACATGATAGAAACACATCTTACTTAAAAAGGAGATTATATAAAATCAACATAAACCTGAACGCAGGGAAGTTCTAATATTAAAAATTTAAGATGTCATTTAACTGGAACCAATCAGAACATATAAAAAATGGAACATTTCAAGATCTGATGCAATATGGCTTAAAGAGACATCTTACTAGGAATCAGGCTTGATGGACCTCATTCTATCTAATGTCGAATTCTCATCATAAACTACAAGGAAAAAATTTGTTCACAGATATGATTCGAGATCTTAGAATGTGTGGTTAAACTTATCTTTCCCTTTATCACTTGATCTGCCAACATAGCTAAACAAATAAAGATCATGGTTCAGGTCTTATTGAAATCAAATATAATGTTGTGAAAGATTTAGCAACAATCTTGTGCAAGTATTATCATTCTGTGCCACAAGCCACAATGATGCCTTCTATATCATGCTATAATTTCATGTCATGCTGATTGACACAGACCAAAAATTGATCTGAATGGTTGCACTGGTGTGTGTTGATACATTTTGGGCATGTTATGTTTTGACCTGTGCCTGCACATGCCTTGATCATATGATTTACTAAAAACTTTTACAAAAACCAATGCTTTGCTGAAAGTATTTTATTATTATACAATTTTATTCTGAAAATAGTAGTCACATAACTAATTATTGGACCTGTAAAACTACAACCACAAATTATTTTAAATACCACAAGATTGTTCCTTAAAGATAATTAGGAAAAATATGTTTTTGTCTTCACTATGTAACTGCCAGATAGTCTGTCTTAGCATGTATCATAATGCGGCCAAGTAATATTTACGACATAAAACAGCATAGGAGTTAACAATTTGTTCAAAAACAAAAACATGCAATATCAATACTAGCTGCAGGGATTGAAGTATAATATAAGGGCCCCTGATTTGATGCCTGAAAGTGACAGTCCAGGAAAAGTAAGACTAAATGTAGTGTACCAACTACCAAGTACCAAGTACCAACACTGACTTGGGCCTGATGTGAGCTGAAGGCCAATTTTATTAAAAAGCACTTTCTGATTTTAAAGCCTAATGGCCAAAGTGGTTGGAAACAAAGAAATCCAACCTCAATTGGAATTGGAAATCAGAAGTAACAAATTTACCTACTTGTAAAATCCTGATACCCCTATTGTCCAACACCATTACATACTTCACATCCTCCATCTACTAAAGAAGGTAAAACAAGCAGTTGGGAAGGACTATCCCATATATACTGGTCCGACCAAGGATCTTGGTCCAACTTGCTCGCAAGCTACTATGTCAGCCGCTTCAGCCCTCTCTCTGTGCCTCCTCCCCACCTTTCCTTCTTTTCTCTCCTATCCTATGTCACCTGCAGTAGCAATAGCTCTGGGGGGTCCAACAGCTGTGAGCCACCTTCACCAACATCTTCCTTCTTCCCCTCTCCACCTCCCCTTACACTATTCACAACCACACAAAACACTTCATGAGATAGGGTCTCGTACAGATAGACCAACTATATCACCTGATATCTTTGAAAATATTATAAAAAATAAATGCTAACTAATACCAAACTATTGGTCTGATATCGGCCCTTGATCAGACAAAGAAACATTGGTTGGCATGTACCATTCTGAGCAATATTTGAATCCTTGATTTGTGTGTTTAATGTCCATCAGAGAAAGTTGTAAATTTCATATGCAATACCAGTACTAGATTTTCTTCATGGTAGAACAAACCTTTGTTTTGCAATTCTTGTATCCAATGCATACATTATTAACTATTAAAAAAAGTTATATACCATGTGTTAAGAATTATTTTTTTGTGGAAAAACTCAAGAGAAAGAAGCAGCACATATGTAAACAATTTTTTTATTTTTAGGCAAAAGGCTTAACACAGCTTATCCAACTCATTTCATTTAGATAATGGAAGGAAACCAAAAAAACACACATATGCTAGCAATTAAAACAAACTTGATCTGAATTTTCATTAATACAAAATAGACTTCTTTTTTGCATTTCTTGTATTTATTTGTACATCGCCATAAAAGATAGCATGTGATACCAACTAAAACCAAGATTGGAAAGAATTTTGTTTATGCTACAATTGTGGACTGTCGTACCACCGATATGGTATGAAATGGGCAGTACATGTCAGTCAGCTAGCTGATCGGTATGTTGACAGCCCATTTTGGGCGATTCACAGTTTAGTGTATGCATACGCATCAGTACACCTCTTGTATCGGACAATACAGTTGACATTTGACCGCTGGTAATAATTGGATTTTACCCATAACGACCTCATCTCTCATCACACCAGACTCCAATGGTCAAATTGACCGTTGGGGCCTGTTTTGGGCCTTTAAAACCACATCCCCCTCCTTCACTCACTTTTATTCTCACTCTCTTTTGATATAATGTATCCGTCCATGCTTAGATACACAGTATTCTTATTTGAATATAACTTATATACCAAAAATTTAAGAGAAGAAAACCTACAATATGAATTTTTTAAATTTCGAGCCATTTTTTGGCCCTTATTCAGAATACCAACGTGCATTAGTGTATTGACACATGGTACACTAGTACCAACCATGGTTCACCTTATCTATCCGTATCGATGTACCAACCGATCATAAGTACGGTACATACCAACGTACTGACACATGGTACGGTGGGGTATACCGATAGACTAGTATGTACTGCTCATACCGATCTCTTGTTGGATCGGTATGTACTGCCCATACCAAGCGATACACCATGATATGGACCAACCATATATAGCAGACTAATCACTTATCGGTATAGCCAATTGGCATGAGATGACGGGGTGTTATGGCAAAGAAGAGTCAAAAGAAAAAAGAAAAAAGAAAGAATTTGCCCTAGCTAGGGAAATTCCCAATTCGCGAGTCTAAGGGAGAAAAGATTTGTCTACTAGTGGATCCCCATCCTCCCTATTGTACGCAGCTTTGACTTTCAGCAAGTTCCTCGACAACAATAATTGATAATGTTTCAACTATTTACATCAGCAACATGGTATTTTCTTGTTGCGGCGTTTCTTGACAACAACAATTCATCAACTATTTAGGTCACATTTTTTGCTATGATGTTCCTTGACAACAACAATCCGTAATGTACCAACTATTTAAGTCAGCTATATGGAATTTTTGTTGTCATTGAGTTATGCTTCAACAACAACAACAACAAAAGCCATAAAGTCTTAATTATTTGGGGATAGCTACATGGATTTTTTGCCATTATTGACATATGTGAAAAGCTATATGTTTAGTTAAGCCAAAAGTATTTAAATCTTTATGTATGGTTTCTAGCAAAGTCTTATTAGTCATCCTCTACCTCTCCCTAATAGTAATCAGTTTACCTCTTCTAATTATCAATCTCATACGCATATATTCATATTATTTAAATAATTCTCTCTCATTTTAAGTGATTCCTAATCTTTCACGAATAAAAACATCTTTTTTCCTATCTTTCCTGGTAACTTCATACATCCATCTCAATATTCTCATCTCAACAATACAAGCATTTTATATATGTTATTTTTTAACTAACCAATATTCAAATCTATAAATTTTTTTAGGATTTCAAATGTATCCGATGATCACATAAGGCTTTTAACAGCCCTCATCACTATAACAATCTTGTTTTTACTTTATGAATAATATTTTCATCAATCTCTTCATTTTTTTGAATAATTGATATAGATATCTAAGGCTTTTACTTAATAAACTTTTTACTCGTCCAACTTAACTATATCTTCTTATTTATTCCTAGTATTACTAAAATTGCATCTCATATATTCATTTTTTAGTCTTACTTAATCTAAAACTGATTTGACATTACAACTTAAGATTAGAATTAATTTCATCTAAAACTCTCATCAACTAGGACAATATCATTGGAGGTTTATCCTATAAATGATTTATAGTAAAAAGGTAGAGATTTAATGTGGATTCTTGATGTAATCTTATACTAATAGGAAGCTCATTAGACAAACTCCCTAGAGTTCTAATGCTAGTGGCAACATTATTAAACTCCCTATTTTTAATAACTTCAACATAATAAGATAGTTAAAACTAAAAGACATCAAATTTCTGTTTAGTTTTTCCAAAAGTTGCTTAGAGCTCTAACTCTCCTCACAATCGATCATAGATGCTGCTAGTCTAATAGTTTATAGATTTTGTTTGAGCTGTAAAGGCCTTAAGGCCTTAAGGAAGCAAGTTATTCACAAGGTTAAGGTTTAAAAACTAGGATTAAAATTTACTTGAGTAGCTAAGCTACATTTTTGACAAGAAAAAGGTACCTCTAATTGGATCCTCCGCAGAATACCATTCTGTCCAAGGGCAGTCATCATCCCATTGGGTTTTAATGTGATTTGGACTAACAATATCTCCTTTTGATTCATTAACTTCAGGGTCCACACTGTTGATTTCGTCATCAGATTCATATGGAGGAGATCTATATGTAAGCTTCATTGCAAATTGCACTTTGAAAAAGCTTGCTGAAAAATCTACTGAATATAAGGCCTCCAAGAACAAAATTGGAATGTTAGAAACTTTGAATGAAGGGAGACTGTCTGCTGAATGCTTTTACCAAATTAAGGCATGTTCAAGTAAACTAAGTTTCTATAGCAGTTAAATAATAGAAAAGTTAAGCATCAAGGAGCCAGATGAAGAAATTATTTAAAAACAATAACGAATCTTTGTTTTTAGACAACATTGTAAACCTAACCATGTTCGATCCATGCAAATATTCTACATCACAAAATATTGAAGCAACATTGCAACCTCAAGTACAAAGACCAGTTCTATCCTTGATTCTGGAATTTAATGTTGTTTCAGAGTGTTCTAAAATTACATAATTAGAAATTTTAACCCATGCTAAATTAAATTAGATGTGAAAATTTGCAATACTTTATGGAAAACAACATCTACCACTTTCGTAGCTGTCAAACATGTATTTTTGTTTGAGGGGTTATTCTTGAAGGATGACTATGATAGACACAGTCCTTGTTCTTTATCTAGTTTGTATGACCGATAGGCACAAAGTCCAGGTAAGAACAAACAAACAATTAGGAAATGCTGATATGACCAAAGTGAAGTTTGAATCTGTAGGCTATAAACCTAATAGACTATAGAGTGACCAGAACATGGATAGCCAGGTATGCAGCCAATAGATCAAGTATTATGTCATACAACGATACAAGCAGCAACTAGCACTGAAATTCCCTATTACCTAATGCAATAAACAAATAGATTAAACTTACAAATTATTTATATAGCAATCAAGGGTTTGAATTTCTTCTTTCAGCGGATAATCTGATGAATAACGAGAAACTTTCCTAATAATAGTAGTAGGAACTCACAAATTTTGAGATAAACAACTCATAAAGCCCCTCCAAATGCATGAGCCTTATAGGCACCTGGCTACCAATCCTATCAGCATCAAACCTTCTGGTGAAAATCAGGCCTAGATTTTGGATCCCAATGTACGCTTTTCTAGAAGGATCATGCACTGGAACAAATGCGGGCCAGTTACTGCAAAAAGAAAAAAAGGCTATCAATAATATTTCCCTTGTCTACTTATGAACCAAACACATAGGAAAAAGCATCAAACTGTGGATGAAGAATATGTCTTTGCAAGTTTGTTTAAATGTTCATGCTCTCCCACCAACATATGATAAGCAGTTTTTCTGTGAAATATGTGGATTATGTGCTACTGATTATATATTTGGGCTGAGTTATATCAAATTAACTTAATGAACTAGTGGTCTGGGTATGCATACCAATGATAAGAATAGAACATTGCTTAACTACTTGTCCAAAGTACATAAATCTATCTTAATTATTAGTATGTTTTTAAGTCTCAACCACCAAGATCATCCAGAAGGCTATTTACCTCTAAGATGGCTGGAAGAAACAGTGGGAAAGATTCATGGAACATAATTGTCATGCAATTGAGAATAGATTGCTAGAGCAAATGAATTGATTATATACAACACAACGAGAAAACTGTAAGTCCCAACTATTAAAAATTGATTTTATATGTATGTATGTATATCTGAAGTTAGCAAATATTTTGGTCCATGGAAATTAATTTCGCTAGGACCGGTTCATACTGGCTGGTAATTATTAATTCGGGCATCAAGAAGGACACAGACTGCCCCTTTTAGGGCGGTCCAGTTTGTTTTTTTATAAACCACTAGGATCTTAGAGTTTTAAAGTCCTTGGGACACAGACTGCTCCTTTCTGGGCTGTCCAGTTTGTTTCTTTATAAGCTGCAAGGATCTTAGGGTTTTAAAGTCCTTGTGACATGTCATTCGGTGTCCATGATTCGCATTCGCCTGGCAGCTCGCCACCCTGCAGACCCACCACCTGCCTCCCACCAATAAATCTTATTTTTTTTCCTCCTCTGCTCGTCTGTCTCCCACCACCACCAAAAAACTATCTGCTCCTCCTTGGCTCCTTACTCCCCATCCCATCTTGGTACCACACCATGTGCCCACAAACCATGTGTCAGTACACTAGCACGAACTATACTTGTACTGGTCCGATCATGGACCAGTAAAGATCCAGTACCCAAAATTAAGGTATTTTCTTTGTTCAAACTAACAATACAATAAAGAAAACCACAAATGTGCAATTTGTTAAGAACTCACCAACCACAATTTGTCAAGGCAATTGCAACAGAACTTAAGAGCTTCGTTGATTCAGGTGCATCAAGAACCACCCCACTAGCACTTAGAGGTGCAATAACCTGGTTGTGTATGTAAAATCAACATTAACAGCATCCATCAACAACAACATATTAAAGTAGTGAACTAGAGATATAAGCATGAAATTTATAGGAGATGAACTCATTGGAAGATGATGATGAAATCTAGATGGTTGATAATAGTGGCAACAGAAGCAATCACAATTATAAAAGAAAACAATAATTACACAAAAAGAAATTAAAGAGAATAAAATTCATGATGGTTAAGTTGAAAATCGACATATACAACATCAGTAATGGCTGCTACTAGAACAACAACAAAAACAAAGACAATACATCCTAATTCCAACTGCTGATCATGAGGAAGTGGGAGACAAGGGAATACGAGTATCGTAAATATAAAAACACCGAAGTGAAACAAAATAGCATAATTATAAGAGGACACAATTTGTAGAATCCATACAAAAGCTGAAAATCATATATATAAATCCACCAGTTAAATTAGAGTTCATCTCCTCTGATGTGATCAATTATTCCTACAACAATTATACGATTTAAAGAGACATTGACTGATTCAAAACGAGTAAATGTCATAACTAAGTCAAAGCTACAAAATACCCAAAACAATAATCCATAATCAGGCATGAGTTGGGACACAAAAAACAACAAATCTTTACAGTTTTCAACTATCTCAAAATTGCAAAATATAAAGTAATAATGAAAAAACAACTGAAAATCCTAAAAGATGAATAGCTAATACGAAAGCTCTAATTAATTAAATCAACTAAATATATAGAGTAGATGACTAAAAAATTGTCACAAATTTGCTGGACCATGGACCATCTTTATGAGGGCCTCACATGCAATCCAGAGTGGAAGCAACGCTCACATGTAAGGGTGAGGCTCATGTGCAAAGGAGAGATAAGCATTCACACATGAAGAGGGTGATGTTGGACACTCATGTGAGGCATAAGCTAGTCGAAAGCTAAAGATTTGTCATCCAAGTGATTAAAGCATCAGGCAATAAGATTGATCTTAGCCCATAACCTAAGCAGCTTAAGTTTTTGTTGTATTAGTCAAAAGAAATTGTAAGATAAGACTGGAAAGAGTTTTCAAAGTATTGATTGGAACTTAATATATGCTTTCGAGCTGTGTTTAACAAAGATGTCTAAGAACTTTAGGCATTGCAATCAGTTTGATCAATGCACTGTAATTTACTAGGACAGTTTGGTGACATTGATCATGCAATATAGAAGTCAAAAGCATAATAAGAATCTTCCCGTCCTTTTTGGATCAGCAGGTAACTAAAGCTTTCTTCATCTTCTTCTTCGTAACAGGGATATTAACAACTTAAAGCACTATCCAAACTGTGAAACAACTATAACACAAATCTACTAAGGCACTACATTTACTCTGTCAATTCCTCTGGTATATCCTCCTACGAAATTCTTTAATGTCTTTATGCCACTTTGGGCAGTTGATTATCAAAAAGCATCTGTTAATTGTAATCATGAACTTATCTTATAATCTAAGTGAAATTATAAAGATGTCATAATGCTTGTTAAAATTTCACTTGCAGCTTTAATATTCCTTGCACACTTCAGATCTAAAACTTCCATGTTCCAACATGGACGAAGCTACGGGTGACACAAGACCGTTATACACAATGTTGACTGGTGCAGGTTATCACGAAGATGCTAGAGAAAATGAAAACCATGTACCAAAATAATGTTCTTATGGAGCATGTTTGCATTTGAACATGCCAAAATGGGAAAATAAAAACATACCATAAAGTCAGACACTCCAAAGGACAATTGCAAATCATGCAAATCATCATCCCAAAACGAAGCTTTGCCTGTATTAATTAAAATTTGAAGGGGGTAACTGAAGTCTCATTTATAAGTAAAAGAGAAAATACTTCCATCAATATATTAATTTACCCTTATTAGAGACACAAAAGTAGTACTCAATAGAATACAATTTTGTGCCATGCTTCATTTCAGATTTGACCTTATATAATTTTTTCTGTGAACCCAAGCATTCTGCACCCTTTTCCTGCATACAGATAGAAAAAAGATATCAATCTTTAGGTAGGCCTGACACACCACATATCACAGATGTACAATATTAGATAATTCCTAGGAACTAAAATGGCACACACAACACTCAGGGGAATCAGTTACGAGTTTCTCAAAAGCAAAATTGCCATAAACTACAAAACTAGTGAATGAAATAAAGACGAATTGGTTTCAAGACATCAATCAGTGTTACCTTAACCTAATCTGAAACTTGATGATATTTATCAACTAAGCTAGCAAATTAATAATGAAAAGTTTCAGAAGATAAGTAGATGAAAGAAATGACCTTGAAGTCTCATTTTTGTTTGTATCAGATCTTCAGTAAATTATAGTCGGTGTGATAATTAAAAGGAGCTAAATCATAATTCTTTTCTCTTTTAAACTGTTTGTGGCATACAATATATCCTCTTTAAATTTTGTGTTTCTTTTGTTCTCAAAGATGACCAACTTATACATCCAAAAAAACACCAGACAGCATCCAAGTAAAACCAAAACGAAAGGCCATTAACTGTCAGCAGTTTGGGTCATAAATTGCCTCTAAAATTCAAATTTTGACCTGACTTTAGTGTATGAGTTTAGCATCCAGAAAAAGCATAGTCAATACCAAGGATCACCATTTCAAGCACCAGTGACCAGACCTGTTTCAGTGATCTAGTCAGACCAATATGTATGAGTCGGTACTAGCTTACCAACACATGGTACATCGGTGCATACCAGTGTTTCAGAGAGGAAGAAAAAGAAGGAGAAGAGTAAGGCACGGAAGAGGAAGGGGGAAGGAGGAAGAAGCATGAAGGAAGTGGAAGGAAGAAGAAAAGAAGGTGGAGGAAGAGGAGGAAGAAAAGGAGACAGTGGGAGGAAGTGGAGGAAGAAAAGGAGACGGGAGACGATGCACAAAGAGGAAGAAGAAGAGATAGTCGAGAAAAAGGAGGAAGAAGAGGGGATGGAGAAAGGAGGGAGAGGATAGAGGAAAAAGAAGAGGAAACTTACCCATCGAACACGCACGACAAGTGGCGAGTGGCAAGCAGTGATGAGCGACAGTGCGAGACAAGACATGCTCACGTTCAGGCGAAGAGGGCTCACAAACATGAGCCCTATATGTTTAAATGGGTTGAAGCGGACCTGGTTTGGAAGGTCAAAGTGGACTACCCGAAACGAGGGTGGTCCGCATAACAGTTCACGGCCGAGTCGGTACATACTGCTCATTTTATACTAGTCAGAGCAAAATGACGATCCTTGGTCAATACTACTTAAAGGTAATAGCTTTCTTCAAAGCGGAATGCAATCACTTGAACAGTTTTTAAGGTCAAAATAACTTTTGCAACCTCCAACACATGCTTGGTAGTAAATGCTACATTTATTACTCAATAGATGCAAACTTCTCAAACCAACATTTTGGACAGTGAAAATTATTTAAATGTTTCAATAAGCAATATATACAAATAGCAAAAGGAAATAAAATCAAAGAAACTTGCAATATTAACCAAAGTATAACATAGAGAAATGCCAGTAAAAACTATCTTAAAATGGATATGACAGTGGAAAGGAAAAGTAGTAAACCCTCATCAAGTGCCCATCTAAGTCATCAAATAGGGTAAGGTAATAAGAAAAGTAGGTTATGTGTACTTCCACATACAATGCAGTATCAGTCCACTCTTCATGAGATAATCTTACTCTAAAAGTGTTGTTGGGAAGAACAAATTTTACAAAAAAAACTAGGTCATGATTATTGGTAAACATATATTATCAAGAAAAAGAGAAAAATATTATACCACCAAATTCTTTGGACCATCAACCATCCATACTCGACAAATGGCCTCAATTTCAGAAATAAACCTAGAACAAAATACAAAGGTTCAGTCATTTCCTGTTACCAAAAGAACGAAAAAGTGAAAAATCAGTTTGCCAGTATTTGCCAAAGACAAGGGAACAAACTATATATTTGTAGCAACCACACTGCAAGAGATCTGTAGATACATCCAGCACATAGATAAGAGGTACCTTTCCCAGGAAGATGCAAGTGTGAAATCATCAAAGCCCTCAATCTACAAAGGAAAAATTGAGAACGTATTTGTTATTACCCACAACTGTTAAGTACTGAAAAAAGAAGCTTTTCATTCAGAAAAGAGATGTTCACATTTAAGTTTTAGGCACTAAAAAATGCAATTTATGACTCCGACTTCCTAATATATTGGTGATATCATGGTTTGCAATATCGTACCATATCGTACCGCTCGATACAAGCGATACATACCGGTATGAGCAGAACATCGATACACCTTAGTGTACCATGTGTTGGGATGCTCAGTACAGCTAGATGTGTACTGTACCGACAGCTGATCTGTATATCGATATGGTACGGCATTCAAAATCTTCGGTGATATATCCTTCAAATCCAGAACATTAATGACCAGATGCAAGGATTGTCATTTTATTGAAATGCCCCCGGCAATTATTTGCCAACACAGTATATACAACAAAACCAAGTTGCAGAAAAGTAGTCTTAAGCAAAATAATTCATAAAAAAATAGCATCATAATAATCACACTACATAACCACACTATTTAACCACAACATACTGGTTTATCACATAAAGATTGTCTGTGCATTTCCAATTAAGTTGTATGATTACATCTACAATTATGTAATCAAGTTTACAAGATCACTTAAGAGCAATCACGATTAAATAGCCAAAAGCAAACAAAGGTCCATTGATAACATAAACATTGCAGTAAATTTACCAAAAGACAATCGAACTAAAATAAAAAATCACTGTGGATTCCTACAAAAGAATGGGCAAGCAAGGCCAAGCAGATGAATTAAAGTGTGAGCCAGCTTGAAGGACAAAAACAAATGTACAATATGCAGTTAAGGAACTATCCTTTATGGATTTCTGATTAACCTTCATTTTAAAAGGCTACATATTTTATGTTGCCAACGGCAGTTTTACAAAAGCCATTAAATGTTCCTTTATGAATATAATAAACTATTTTGACTAATTTTCTGTAATAAAAAGAAACGAACGAAGATCTAATTAAGCCATTGGCTCAGTGGAATAAATCCTTGTTGTAAGCATTTATGACGTGTGTTGTTTTGACAAAAAAAAAAGGCATGACCAACATATTGAAACCTTGGCGCAGAAGCCTTCCATGTAATTTATCAATCAACTTTTGAAAAAAGGGGGAGAATGTGAAAAATAAGAACAAAATGAACTGCAAGAAGTATTTTATTTCAGGATAATCAAAACAGAGGAACTCAAAATGAGCCCTAAACTGACTTGCAATCCATTCTCAAACTATCAATCTCTACTAAAGATATGTAACTGAAAATTTGGTCCACTTAAAAAACTAACCGAACTTTACAACTTATGCGCTGGATCATGTGGATGATAAAAGGGACATGTAATCTCTATATTACAAAAAAAAAAAAAAAAAGTTAAGCGATCATTAAGAGACGATTTATCGAAAGATTAATCAAAACAGCATGACTGCCAGAAAATTGCAAAGAAAGAACAGAATACTTCAATCCCTATGCGACAAACATGGTTATTGCCAGTACAGATCATCAAGAGATCCAAATTGGAACTATCTCAACCCCACCACCAACAGCAAGAAAATAGATAGTCTCTCGATACAATTGAGAAAAAGTTGACATTCCTACCTACACAAAATAAGATCTAATAGTTTGTCAAGAAGCATCATATCAAGTCCAATTATCACCACCATTTTCGGAAGATTCCAAGAACGATCAATTAGTAAATAATTGGATTCGATATGATCCTTCTCGACACAGCTACGAATCTTTGATTTCTAAGAACAATTTCGGATCCTCCAGCTAATTTAAACAACACAAATCAGCCGTCAAGAATCAGACGAAAACCGAATCTTTAACCGAACAAACGAAAGATCGAGCAATATGAGGAAGAAAGACTTCGCAAATCCAAAATATGGAGCACAAATTTCAGTGTTGAAGCAATTTTCTTGACATCGCGAGATCTAAAGAGAAAAGAATATCTTCGAAGGACGAGACGGGAAGCAGTATACCTCCTCTAGCGTTTCTTCTTCCTCCTCCTCCTCCTCCTCTTCCGCGATTCTTTTGTGCTTCGCATTGCTGGAAGACGCCATCGGCGATTCCCTTCCCCCGACGACTTCCGAGCAGCCAAACAGAACAGGGCGACGAACGAGAGATCTTGAAATAACGGGTAGATCGTCACCCGAGAGCAGAAGAACCGTAACAGCGGTCGGCGTTGGATAGTCGTACATATTCGACCCGAACCCGACCCGACCCGACCTAACTCGGATCCGAACCAACAGTCAACACGTTGACCAAAATGACCCGCAACAGTAAAGAATTCTCTCAAATAAAGTCCGATTTCATGATGACTAATGAAGTCAAACTTTTTAACGACATTTGCTACAAATCGTATTCAATATATTGCGAATTAAACAAACACTTCTCCATGTTTAAAGCGTTCAATGTAGTGAACAGAAGAAAGTGAAGTGAATAGAGAGGACAATTTAAGGCATTGTTGGCCGTATGTTGTTCTCGTTCATAAATTAGAAATATATCTCCATCACCTATTGACATGAAACATGAAACGTTATCGCCATGACAGGTGAAGGAGAAGAAGAACCATGTCGTCATATCCGTGAATAATGACGTACCAACTTACCAATAGACAACTTCTTCGGGTGCTAATTACCCTCGAGCTATACTCATTGACAGAACATATTAAAAAATATTAATTTTTATATAAAAATAATTCTAAATTCATTATAAAACTAATCACAAAATCTTATCTTTCATATTTTCTATTTCCTAATTGTCCTAGTCACACTCCAAATTCAATTAAATTGGGTTCGATCACCTAACTTATTTTAAAATTAATATTTTTTTTTATTTTGAAGATGATTTTAAGATAATCAATTATCAAAATTTTGGGAATTCTATTAGAATGTTCTAACAAACACTATATTTTTTTATAATAAAATTAGAATAAATTTATATAAAAATTTATATATTATTAATAAAATTTGTGGATCAGTATAATATTATAATCAAGTATAATTTCAGCCTGATATTTTTATTTTTTAATTAATATATGATGAGAGCGAACGAAGGAGGAGAAGGGAAAAGAGGGGGCCGAGGAGTATAAGACAAAGGAAGAGGAAAAGAAGGAGAGAGAAGGGGAGGAAGCAGTAGAGGTGCAGGTGAAATGGAAGGAGGTGGAGTGAGAGGAGGAAGAAGCCAAGGAAGAGGAAGCCAATAATGTGGAAGAGGAAAGGGATGAGGCGATGGAGTGGGAAAAGAAAGAGACGGTAGAGGTGGAGGTGAAGTGAGAGGAGAAGACAGCGGTGGAATATAAGAGAGATGGAGTGGGAGGAGAAGGGAGAGGAAGAGGAAGCTGAGGAGGAGGGGGAGGAGGTGACTTAGTGAGTGGAGGAGATGACGGAGATGGAGTGGGAGGAGGAGAAAAGTAGAGTGAGCAGAGGAGGAAAGAGAGAATTTATTGATCTAAATTGATTCGTTAGACTAAACCGTTTTGACGTAAGCTGATTGCCCGATATATATATCTCCAATGCCATCAAGCTCATAAAGCCATACCAATCTGCGAAGTGGCGAGGAGAAATCGCAGAATGAATGCTGAACAATGGAGGCAGCCGAATCGGAAGAGTAAGTACAAGCACACCCCCAAGGTGTTCGAAAATGGCCGCCAGCAGCAAACCACAGCATGTCTCTTCTCGAGAAAGGGAATCTCGCTTGTCCCAATGCCGCCACCCAGATCAGCCTTCTCTCTTCCATTCCAACAAATGGCATCATGCCACCTTCACACGACCAGCGTCTCTCTCAGTCTGTCTCTCGTGCATGCGAGCGCTTAGCCATGCAGCAAGTATAGACGGAGCCATCACAGTCCACAGGCGCAGACTTTTTCGTCTCTTTTGGTACCACACAATATATTAATGCTGCTGCTGCATATGACCACCGCCCATGCCGCCCAAAGAGGGCAAGCTCGAGGGAATCCCTCTGCGCTCTTCTCCCATCCCCGAAGCTCTTCGTTCCCCACACAAAGGCGCAGACTACTTCCCGCCGATGGATCATAAGCTCAGTTCTCCAATAGAACAGTACCAGCTCGCTTTTCAATGTAGCTCAAGTGCTACCAGCACCAACACGATCTCTGAGGCGGCCGCCGGTGGGGATGGTCCCACCGCTAGTTCTGGCAGGAAGGGGAAGGGAAAGGGTGGGCCGGAGAACCGAAAGTTCAGGTACCGTGGAGTGCGGCAGCGGAGCTGGGGAAAGTGGGTGGCGGAGATTCGAGAGCCGAGGAAGCGGACCCGCAAGTGGCTGGGGACATTCTCCACTGCCGAGGACGCCGCCAAGGCCTACGACCGGGCGGCGCTCGTCCTCTACGGCCCACGAGCGCAGCTTAACCTCCAAAGACCCTCCACTGCCGCAGCCGGCCACCACTTAAACGTCACCGCAACTACCTCCTACTCTTCCTCCACCACCACTCTCCGGCCGATACTCCCTCGCCCCTCCACCATCCACTTCCCCATACTTCCACACCCCAACATCCCCACTTCTTACACCTACCCGCCGCTGTTCCTTCACGCCGACATGACGAACAGCCCGATCGTGGCCCCGGAGCCCGTAGTGGAGCCGCCAAGTGTGGAGGTCGAAACGGTGGCGGCCGCGTCCGAGCCAGCCGTGATGTCGGGCCCTATCCATCCCAGCTTCAGCGATCCGACGGCCTTCAAGGAGATCAACTCTTTCGCCGGGTCAATGACATCGAGCTTCTCAGTCTCCTGCCCGCCGGTGATGACGACGGAGAGCTCAGGCTCCGCGCCGCTTGTGTCCTCCCCGTTGTGGGGTTACGACGACTACGATGTCGAGGCTTCGTGCCTGTGGGATGACACCGACCCATTCTTCTTTGACATATGAGTTGGAGGAATTAGGGATTACTTCAGCATGCATGGTTTGATTCCAACAGTGAAAGATTCTTCGATTTAGTATCGTTGTGTTTCTTAGATTCTTTAAAGAATCCTGTTGCCTTATGGTAGTACGGCACAAGGACATCCAAGCTAGGGTTTTGTGATGACTGAAGGACCAATAAAGAAGAAAGGACTGCAGCATGTATGGAGAAACATGCAACAGATGGGTAAGCTATTATGTATATACTTAGTTGATTGTTGATCTTTTATCTTTGTTATGTTCATGCATCTATTCTTCCAAATTGTTTTCATATCCAATGAAGGATGCTTCATTCTTTGATTCTTTATGCTGCATCAGTATCGAGTAACGTAGCAGGAATAACAAGAAGATGGAGTTCTTCAATAGCTTTGTGCATTATTACTGTGGCTCTATTTATGCAGATGGAAGGAGGTGAAATTGGAAAGAGAGAGCAATCACACAATAAACATGATTTCTGTCAATGTGTGCAAAGTAGAAGATGGTACGAAAATAATTTCTGTTTCTGCAAATAAAATACAGGAATTTAATTACTTGTATAGTGGTCTTGTAGTATACATGTAGTTGAGTCTTATAGTGAGATTTCCACTGCTGCAAATCAAGCTTTACTATATGTAACACGGACAGTTCTTTGCATCAACAAGACCTTTGCTCAGAGTTAGTGAGATAAAACCTTAGGACGGTGGGAGAAACCCGATCGGCCTCCACTTCTTCCGTGAGTTTCCAACCTCGTGATCAGATTGAAACCTTCCCTCACCTCAGTCAGTGTGTTCGCGCAACCCTCTCCTTTGGCGATCTGCTTCCTTCAAGCGGAGCGAATTCTGTTGCCCGGTCGTCAAAGGCTCTTAGTGCTCAACCTTCCTTCTTCCACGAAGGCTCTTGTAGGTGTATCTGGCGAGGCTAGGGCTTCCCCCTCCTCTGGCCCTTAAGGAAAACCCATCTTCTTGGCACGAGTAATATATAATTCTCTACTCCCTCATGATTCATCGGAGTCGCTTCTTTTGTCATTTTTTTCGATAAAATCAAGGATTCTTCGGTTGATTTGGTCGAGTTCGACGATGAGGGTTGATTTGGTTGAGTTCGACGATGAATTGTTAGAGTCTTTGCGTGCTCGGTGGTAATTTAGTTTAGCTAGTCATTTTATGACAAAATGTTGAAAGTTCTCTCCCTATTTATATAGGTTAAGAGAGAGGATTTTTTTCTAGAGTAGAGAGATTTCCTCATGTAGTTAGGAAAATTTTATCTGTTATCATGCCCCTATAAGATGGTGCTCGGATATCAATCTTGGATCGATGCAATGCAAATAGTTTACGAGCGAGAGATTTCGTAAGTGAGTCGACTAATTGATCAGCCGTATGTACATGAGAAACATGAAATTGACGGTGGACAATTTGATCTCGCACAAAGTGGAAGTCGATAGCAATATGTTTCATGCGGGAGTGAAACACCGGATTAGCGTACAAATAGGTAGCTCAAAATATTATCATAATATATTATAGAAGAGGAATCGATGTTGAGTTCATTTAGTAGATTTGTGACTCAATTTAGTTCTGCAGTGGTAGTAGCGATGGCACGGTATTAAGCTTAAGTTGTAGACCGAGTGATTGTCTTCTGTTTTTTAGAATTCTAATTGATTGGATTAGCGCTAAAGAAAATAATATACCCTAATGTTGATATTCGATCATCAAAGTTGCCTACCCAATCAGCATCGACAAAGGCATGAAGATGAAGTGGAGAGTGTTTATGAAGAAAGCTACCAAGAATAAGGGTCCCCTTAAGATATCGCAGGACTCATTTAACCGTAAACTAGTGTATAGTAGATGGCCTCTACATAAATTATGATAATTTGTTTACTATAAAGGAGATGTCTAAACGGGTGAGAGCTAAGTACTGTAAGGAGCCAACGACTTGTCAGTATTAAGTAGGCTCTGCATTAAGACTTTTATTAGATAATTTGAGAGAGCCACTAGCAAAGAGAGGAGTTGTAACCGTATTTGCATCATGCATGTTTATTTTTTTTAATAAATCTTGAATATACTTTCTTTGTGAGAGAAAGAGACCGGAAGATGTGAATGTAGCTTCGACGCCCAGAAAGTAGGTCAAGGGTCCTAGATCTTTAAGTGATAAACGATCTGCCAACTATTTAATGAATGCTGGAGAAGGAGAAATCTGCATCAATTAGGTGGAGAAATCTACAGCGAGGTGGAGAAATTTGCAGCGAGGAGGTGAAGAAATCACAGTCGACGAAGAGGGCCCAATCGTAATAATCGACGAGGGAAGGGGAGCTCGCGATTGTCACCCACCAGTTCTTTCCATTAGACGACCAAGGAGTCGCTTGACATGGTGGCGAGCCACACGGTAGTGCCTAACCGCTGCCTCTGCCGTCGCCTAACATTCACTAGGCCAACATCAGGTTCTACCACTCGTCTGAGCGTGTGATGCTCGGGAAGCTAGCAAAGGTATCATAACCGGTGAAGAAGAGCTCCATGCTCTCGGTGGGGCCATGTTTACGCCGGTATAGGCCAGTTAAGTGGAGATCTGACTAGCGAATGGAGAAGTGGGTCCGGCGGAGAAGTTGGTTCACTTCTACTAATCATAGGTGCTCAACAAGCCAATCACGTGAGTGATGACACGTGTGGCTTGACATTTAGTTTTTTTGCTTATTATATTTTGGTATTTATCACTTTATATTGATCATTTCATGTGTGTATATATATATATATATATATATATATATATAATGAGAATCGGATCGTGATGAGATCATGCTAATGAGATCGATTCGTTTTTAAACACAGATCCTAAATAATCCCGGCCATAGGTTACTCGAGTGGAACATCGAGATAACCGAACATACTAGTATGTTGTATACCCGTCCATATGATAGATGCAGTTAGTCTCATAGCTGCTCGTGTGGGGACACTAGGGATACAGTATATATGCTTATTGGAGAATGAGTTCACTAATCGATCCACTTACGGAATGCTATGGTTGATTATGCCTTATTGTCAGACAGCGATTCTGTAGTCTTAGTGGTGTATCTGATCCTTAGACTTGAGACACCAAGAATGTCCTGTATGAGTGCTCCACTCTTTGATACCGGACATAGGTTTGGATGTTTCAGATTTAGCACAATCGGTCTTTGGGAGTAGTAGTCACTTTATGAGGGTTATTGAGTGTTGATAGATAATCCTCCACTCTCGATGTCTAGAGAGGAATGTCACATGTGTTCTTGCTCATATAAATCCCTAGCTATGGTCATTCGGATTGAGAGATAAAGAGTTCTTCGGGAGAATTCGATTAGAGCAAGACTCGAGTAAAAATCGTATGAGTCTGATAGCACCATGCCCAGTATACGGTCTTTGGGATATTAGATGGATAAGGAACTATAGGTACATGATAAATGAGGACAGATATGTCCAACGGATTGGATTCCCCTGTATCGTCTAGGGACTACAGCGTAGTGACCTAATACGTTTACAGTCGATAAGTCGAGTGAATTATTACGAAGATAATAATTCACTGAGCCAGAAGGAGTTCTAACAAAAATGACTCACAGCTAGCTCGTGCTAGTCATAGGTGCCCAACAAGTCAATCACATGAGTGATGACACGTGTGACTTAACATTGAATATTTTTGCTTATTATATTTTAGCATTTATCATTTTATATTAACTATTGTATATATGTATGTATATATTGTGATGTCATTGAATCTGTGCAATAGGAATCGGATCGTGATGAGATCACGATAATGAGATTAATTCACATTTAAACACATATCCTAAATAATCCCGACCATAGATTACTTGAGAGGGAAATCGTAATAATCGAAAAGATTAGTGTGCTATATATCCGTCCATATGATGGATGTAGCTAGTCTCATAGCTGCTCGTGTGGCGACACTAGGGATACCAAGAATGTCCTGTATGAGTGCTCCACTCTTTGATACCAAACTTATAGGTTTGGATGTCTCAGATCTAGTACAGTTGGTCATTGGGAGTGACAATCGACCTTACGAGGGCTATTGAGTATCGATAGAAGATCCTCCACTCTCGACACCATGAGAGGAATATCCCATGTGTTCTTGCTCAAACAAATCTTTGGCCAAGGTCATTTGGATTGAGAGAGAAAGAGTTCTCCGGGAGAATCCGATTAGAGCGAGACTCGATAAGAAACCGTATGGGTCTGATAGTACTATGCCTGATATACGATCTCTGGGATATTAGATGGATAAGGGATTATATGTAAATGATAACTAAGGACAAACAGGTCCAATGGATTGGATTCCCCTGTAACGTTTGAAGACTACGGCGTAGTGGTCTAGTACGTCTGTAGTCGATGAGTCGAGTGAATTATTATAGAGATAATAATTCGGAGTTCTGATATGTATGACTCATGACCAGCTCGATATTGGGCCTAGAGGGTTATACACATATGGTAGGCATTGTGATGATTAGAGGTTCGGATATGAGATATCCACCAGAGCCCCTATCTTATTGGATATCCAATAAGCCCATGAATTATTGGATCTTATGGATGAGATACAATAAGAGCCCATGAGAGATTATTGGATAAAGATCTACTAATCTAAAAGGCTTGGGTAATTGGATGCAGATCCAATACCCATTAGGGGAGGATCCATTAGGGTTTGATAGGAGACCTCTATAAATAAGAGGGATTCAGTGGTTCATAGGTAAGAGTCTTTGCTTGCCTCTCTTATTCTCCTCCCCCTCTCCACCTCAGAGCAGGCTTGTAGTTTTGAGGAGCGTCGTCGCAGCCCTACTATATGGATCACTACTATAGAAGATGACGCTTGACCTCCTTCACCCTCTCCTAGAGATCTGTAAGGAAACAAGGATATACGATCTCCCTAGGTAACACAATCTATTATATACGTAGTTTGTTTCGTAGATTTTTGCGCACCAATCTTCGTACGACAACAAACATCTTTTTGGGAAATTGGGGATTTTGTTTTCTTGTTCTTTCGCTGCGCATGTGATGTCACCCCCTAAGATTTCCCCAACAGCTCGATATTGGGCTAGAGGGTCACACACATATAGTAGGCGTTGCGATGAGTAGAGATTCGGATATGAGATATCCGTTGGAGCCTCTATCTTATTGGATATCCAATAAGCCCCTGAATTATTGAATCCCATGGATGAAATACAATAAAAGTCCATGAGAGATTATTGGATAGAGATTCACTAATCTAAGAGGCTTGGGTAGTTGGATGAATATTCAATACCCAATAGGGGAGGATCCATTGGATTCAGTGGTTCATAGGCTACAGCTTTTGTTTGTCTCTCATATTCTCCTCCCCCTCTTTACCTAAAAGCCTCTCCTATTATCCTCCCTCTCTCCACCTCATAGTAGGTCTGGAGTTTTGAGGAGAGTCGTCATAGCCCTGCTCTATGGATCATCGCTAGAGGGGAGGGCGCTTGACCTCCTTCACCCACCCTCTCCTAGAGATCTATCAGGATTCATGGATATACGATATGTAACACAATCTTTACTATACGTAGTTTTATATTTTACAGATTTTGTATATCAATTTTCATGACGAACAAATCTTTGAGAAATTAGATATTTTATTTTTCTGTTCCTCCATTGCGCATGTGTTGTCGCCCCCAAGATTTTCTAACATCTTCGCTAGTACATTTTTGTTGGAGGCACCAACAATGATGTCATAGACATAGTTTGCGTTAATATAGTCGATGATGGCCTTAGAGATATCATTGTCTTTCTGAAGATCGTAGTTCTAGTACCATATTGAAAGAGGATAGAAGATACAGATTATGAAAGAAGGTTATTGCGTTGATATAGTCGATGATGGCCTTAGAGATATCTCTTCCTATTTATACAAGAAATTTCCGCAAAGAAGAACTCAATATGATTTAGCAAAATGGTAAAAGAAGAATCAACCCCTCTCGTAGATACAACACTGATCAATATAACGGTGAAATGATCTATTCTAAGAACTCAGTCTAAGAGTTATTTGAACCCAGTAATGTGGTAATGGACTTTTGAACTCCGATGCAAAATCCAATGAGATGTGGCTGCAACACGTATCTTATGGCAGCCACCACCACCTTCTCGTACAATCCAGGCTTCGTCCCCAAAACCACTGCATGGAATCCGTGCATGGTTTCTGCCCACCGCGTGTCCCGTCGCTTCCACGCACTCGCCATCGCTCTCATCAGACGGTGACCGGCCATCAATCACCCTCGCACGAATCGTCGATCCGGTTGTAGTGGGAGGGTATCGTCACCGCCCCAACCGAGTCGTTCACCGATCGGACGGCTCCGTGCGGTGGTCACGTGAACTCCGCCGATGGCCCCACGTTTCCCCACACACCACCAACGGTTTCGTTATTCCGCGAGCTGAACCCTGTTGACTACCCACGTTCCTACCTTCCTCAGCAACACTTAGGGGCCCATGATGGGGCCAGCCATATAGAGCGATCAGAAGTCCGGTCGCTGTGACGGGTTTAGAAGAAATTAGATCAAAATCGCCTTTTTTTTCCTCGTATAAATGCTCGAAGACACGTCAAGGAAGTAAAATTAGTTCTTGGAATTACAGAGAGAGAATTCCACACACTTCGTATACGGTTGGTGATGGATACTAAGATCGGATCGGTTGATGCGGCGGCGGAGACGACGGCCAACGGCGTCGTGGGCTGCCCGCCGGCGAAACCCTGCTGCTCCGTCGCGCCCGCTGCACCTACCACGGCGGGGCCCGCGGATGCCACACTCGGGCGCCACATCGCCCGCCGCCTCGTCCAGGTGGGTGCCCTCGACGTCTTCTCCGTGCCCGGCGACTTCAACCTTACCCTCCTCGATCACCTCATCGCCGAG
The DNA here is from genome assembly GCF_036884655.1 of Musa acuminata AAA Group. NCBI lineage: Eukaryota > Viridiplantae > Streptophyta > Magnoliopsida > Zingiberales > Musaceae > Musa > Musa acuminata. The sequence goes on from NC_088351.1 coordinate 7,432,936, forward strand.
CCGGGACTCCGCCTCGTGGGATGCTGTAACGAACTCAACGCCGGGTACGCCGCTGACGGGTACGCCCGCGCCCGCGGGGTCGGCGCCTGCGTCGTGACATTCACTGTCGGCGGGCTCAGTGTGCTCAACGCCATCGCCGGCGCGTACAGCGAGAACCTCCCGGTTATCTGCATCGTAGGAGGGCCTAACTCCAACGACTACGGCACGAACCGCATCCTCCACCACACCATCGGCCTCTCGGACTTCAGCCAGGAGCTCCGGTGCTTCCAGACCATCACCTGCTTCCAGGTATTCATCTTTCCGAAACCCAATCGCCTTTTTCTTGAGGGGGGCAGAAAAATCCGATCTTTTGCTCGTTTAGGGCTAGAAAGTTTGAATCTTGCAACTCATTCGATCTATATGTTCTGAACGTAGGCGGTGGTGAACAACCTGGAGGACGCTCACGAGCTCATTGATACTGCGATCTCCACCGCTCTCAAGGAGAGCAAGCCCGTCTATATCAGTATCGGCTGCAATCTCCCCGGCATTCCTCATCCCACCTTCAGTCGTGAACCCGTGCCGTTCTTCCTCTCGCCCAGGTGAGCATCTCATCAACGCTCTTTTTTCTTTTGTTGTTCCAGATGATAAATCGTCCTGCCTTTTCCCTCCTTGTTATGTTTGCAATGGAATAAATATTAGGTTTCAGGGAACTTAGTGGGGTTTCCTGGTAGCTGTGACTAGCATTTCTGATGAGATTTGATGGTTGCGACTGTTAGAATAAGCAATCAGATGGGTATGGAGGCTGCGGTCGAGGCCACGGCACAGTTCTTGAACAAGGCCGTGAAGCCGGTCTTGGTGGGCGGCCCCAAAATCCGGGTCGCCAAGGCCGGGAAGGCCTTCGTGGAACTCGCTGACGCCTGCGGCTATCCCATCGCCGTGATGCCGTCGGCCAAGGGTCTCGTGCCGGAGCACCACCCTAGGTTCATCGGCACCTACTGGGGCGCCGTGAGCACCGCCTTCTGTGCTGAGATTGTGGAGTCGGCCGACGCCTACCTCTTTGCGGGCCCAATCTTCAACGACTACAGCTCGGTCGGCTACTCCCTCCTCCTAAAAAAAGAGAAGGCCATCGTCGTCCAGCCTGAGCGGGTGGTGGTCGCAAATGGGCCGGCGTTTGGGTGCATTCTCATGAAAGACTTCCTCCAGGCGCTCGCGAAAAGGCTCAATATGAACAGAACTGCATGCGAGAACTACCGCAGGATCTTTGTACCTGAGGGGCAGCCATTGGAGTGCCAGCCCAAGGAGCCTTTGAGGGTCAATGTGCTCTTCAAGCACATTCAGAAGATGCTGTCGGAGAAGACTGCGGTGATCGCCGAGACAGGGGACTCGTGGTTCAACTGCCAGAAGCTGAAACTGCCGGATGGCTGTGGGTAGGTTCAGGGAAATGTTTGCCTAATTCTATGTTCTTGTGGTTGTTGCTGACAATTAAGCTCTTCTTCCATTTGTAGATATGAGTTCCAAATGCAGTATGGATCGATCGGTTGGTCCGTCGGGGCGACTCTGGGATATGCTCAGGCCGTAAAAGATAAGCGTGTGATCGCTTGCATTGGCGATGGTAGCTTCCAGGTATCACCTTTAAATCAATTGACTGAGGATCACATCTAAGATTATGATTGAGCTCTGGGATTCTGATTCATGTCTCTCCGTGTGCTTAAGGTCACGGCCCAGGATGTGTCGACGATGCTGAGGAGCGGCCAGAACAGCATCATTTTCCTTATAAACAATGGTGGGTACACCATTGAGGTTGAGATCCATGACGGTCCTTACAATGTCATCAAGAACTGGAACTACACTGGTTTTGTGGATGCCATCCACAATGGCGAGGGCAATTGCTGGACCGCAAAGGCGAGCAGAGTCTCCTTGTTTAATCACTCTGCAATTGCACTAGTTTTGGGTTTGAGTGTAACATGTGGTTTATATATATGCAGGTAACATGCGAGGAGGAGCTGAAGGAGGCAATTGAGAAGGTGATGGGACCGAAGAAGGATTGCCTGTGTTTCATAGAGGTGATAGTGCACAAGGATGATACCAGCAAAGAGCTTCTCGAGTGGGGCTCCAGGGTTTCAGCTGCCAACAGCAGGCCACCAAACCCTCAGTGATCTTATGTGAAATAGTCTGAATAATGTAGCTACTTTTGACAGTCCCTTTAGTTACTGAGATAGTTTCTCTTTTAATAACACTATTGCGAATACCGATCTTTCATCTTATCGACATGTCGATGGTGACTTGGTTTTGGTTCTTCGGTTGACAGAGATGCTTTCTTTCTTGATGAAACTTCAACCTTGAGAGCATCAAACTTAGTTTGGTCCTGGATCTGGTGGTATTGTTTCGCAACTGTGTGGGTGACTGAGATATTATTATGTTTGATCTTGTGCTTTAAAATCAACCTAACAAGTGAACTTCCAGACATTTGCAGCTCTCTGTGTATTGGTTCAATGTGAATCTTTTGATTCTTGTCCGTAAGCTTTTGTGTTGAAACCTTGGTTTTTGGCTGTTCAGTGTGCACTTACTATGCCATGATGATTTGTCTTTGTATCTCAAGTGTTTTCTGCTCAGAGCTCTTTTATCCCACAAGCTTGCTTCTTTATTTCCCTCGAGGTTTTCTAATTTCTTCTCTAGAAAGAGATATATATACATCACAGATGTTGTCATCATGTTTAACATATTGAGAAGATGTTAGCCATTAAGGTATGTGAATTGATTGAGCAGTGTATTAGTAGAAGTCATAAAAAATGAAGCAACAGTTGCCATGTTTAGTGAGATGTCAACAATTGCATGTAATATGTGGTATGGAACAAAAACAGAACAGAGAAACATGCATGAAGTTGGAGAGGAAACCTCTTCATTGATTGAACCACTGGGAGGATCAGAATTTTTTGCATCTTCTTTCCATGAATTAACTTTGGACTTCTAACTGGAATCTCTCCCTCTCATATTGTTCTTTTCTTAGATGGGGATAATTGGAGATGGAAGACAAAAAAAACATGCAGCCTTTTTTGTAAAGCCCCTCCTTTGTGAAAGTCACTTCCTACCCACCAAGATAAAGAGATTCATGCATCCAACTTTGCTTTTTCTTTCCCCTTTCCATCAGAGGGTTCTCCTGCCCACAGCTTCTGAAGGATTTCTTCTTAGCAGTATCTTTCTATCTTTTTTATTTTGCTTTTCTAACTTTTGAAGTCTAGTAGGTATTGGTTTTGTCGTTTATTTGAAGAGGATATTTTCTGTATGTAGTCAGAGGTGCAACAGATAAGTTTTATGACTATAGTCAACCAAATATAGTTTCATAGGTCAAAATTTCAATTTCAAGTTATATATAGATATTTAATTTTTATGTATTTAGTGGTAAGATTATATTCGAATTCTTAAATCTTTAATCGGACCACTATGCACATACATAAGTTTTCACATCAAATGCTATTTGAATTAGACCCACCTCTAATTGATTAGTACCCATCACATTCTCATTAATCACAACATGTTGATCACACCAATGCCAGTCTATTCAAAACTTGAAACTCTACTTTTGTGACACTCCTAACATGTCATGAGAACAAAAATAGATGAAGGTAAATCCTTATGTATTGGTATTGCAGCCTTGTTGCATGTAATGCATTGGTATTGCATCACTTGAAGTCTGTCGAAGAACGAGTTAACCAAATCAAAATCGTAGTTATAGTTAGAAAAATCAAGAATCAGACTATTAACCGGTGTGACTAAATTATTGAATCGGATGTGTCGAAAAATCGGAACGAACCAATTGTTTTTTAATAGCCTGCAATCCAGTTTTGTAATATAATGAAAAAGTATTTAAATACTGTTAATATAAATATAAATTATTTAAATACTGTTTATTTGAGATGAAATTCATGTCAATCATGAAATTAGAGTTGACACAAGAAATAAATTATTATCATTTTTATCATTCCTATGTAATTTTTCAAAAAATAATTTTAATAGTTTAAAATATTTTACTATATATAATATTAATTATTTAATATTTATTTATATATTTTTAATTAATTAAAGATGCAAAATGATCGACGCAAGGCAGGCTTTTATCGTGTCGGTTGCCGGTTCAACCAAACAGCATCTGTTGAAACTTGTGAAGACATCATGGACTCAAGTGCAGAATTACCCAAAACAAAGTATTAGATAAATCACAGATTCACTTGCAAAGAAGAAGAACACATTGTTCCACACCCAACCCTGTGGTTGGTTTGGAAGAAGCACTAATAGGAGCTGAAACAACTGCATTGTTTCTTAAGCTTACCTTTTTACCTGCTCAAGAAATTAATCTGGTCAATACAAGCAAATTTTGGCTGCTTTACACACAAAAACATGTATGACTAAACTTTTACGTGCATGGTGTGCTAATATTTCTCCAGTCGACAGCCTCAACAGGGAAGCCTATACATCAGTGTCTCAGACAACCAAAAACACTTCCATTATCAAACTAAAATATCTACTAGCAAATTAATCAGATGAAAATAAAGGGGAATAACAGGCCATGTGAGCTAGCTACTTCGCCTCGTGATCCAACTCTCTTGTTTTGTCATTTGATTCGCGAGCTTCTTGTTTAACAATGGTTCCATTGCAGCCAGTGACATCGTTTTTGTTGCAATTCCTGTCCATGGAACTGTGGCTCAGCGGTGCCATTCCATGGCTCATTATAGGTTTTCTTCGGTCGGGTGGTATAGCAGTGGAGAAGCCTTTCTGATTCGAGATTGCGGTGGCAAGAGCGATGGGCATGAGGCAGAGTCCTTTGTTTTGAAGGTACTGCATAGCAGTGGTAACATTAGTTTCCATGAGCTTTACGACTTCCTGCTCGAAGGCCAAGCTGTCCTCTGACTCGGATATATCAGAACCTCCCTGCCCTGCCGATGATGACAGAAGCAAACTGCCAGAAACCTGTAGAAATGAGAAATGATTGAAAATAATGCATAAACACTGACAATTCCTAGAACTTTGCTGAAAGCATGTGGAGCTGAGAGAATAAGAAGCAACAGATCCAAATGAGCTGCTTAAATTTATACCCTTCCCTACTCAGAGAAGAGTATCATATTGCAGTCAATTGCATCTCCTAATGGTGTTCCAGGAGCACTACTCTAGTTTAACACCACTCTCATATCATATATGCTGTATATTTGTAGTTGCTGCAAGAGACCAAGAAAATATGTTGACATTCACTTGGAAGCCTTTCAAGAACAAGAATTCCCAGTGTACCAGGTGCTAGATTGACTCTCATATTATTTATTCTACTTAAAACATAAAAAAAAGTCCAAACTACTCATATTTTGTCCTGATTTGGGGTGTGAGAGGCAATATGCATGTTTGAACTGGATACAAATAATTTTCAGAAACTTGACAGAGGTGTACCTGGGTTAAAAAAGCCATCATTTGGTCTATTATGGTCACTTTTTAGGTAAATAAGACAACTAACGGAACAACATGTCACCACAGACAGCTTTTATTAAATTAATGGCATAAAATGATCTTTTATATATTTAACCTATATGAAGACTGTACTGACCTCCACTGTATATGAATGGAAGAATCTACTAAAAATGCAGATACGAACTTACTGTACAAGAACCTCAAACTTAGATGAGACATCAAAGATAAATGTGTATATCACAGATTGCTCTAATGGCTGTTTGCAGGGAACCAACCACCACATCAACACATACACGCAGGCAACCTATCTGGTTTTACAACAGAAATCAGATCAAATTTTCCTTCCTAGCTGCTCAGGAAAAAAAAGATAAGTCAATGTTACTTATGCCTTTGATCTAAATGAAAAATGGCTAAAATCTTACTACTATAGCTTAGAAGATAATGAAGCATTAATTAGACCAAAGCAAAAGATATAATATATACCAAAAAATGAAAACCAGCAATGTTATGTCATGATGCTCAGACAAGAGAGTATTGAAAGAGAACCTCAGTTTGAGTATCTGTCAGCAGAGGAACAACTGCTCCAGTTGCACCGAGCCGGCTCATGCTGAGAACCTTCAATAATCATATTACGGAAAACAAAAAGTAAGAAAAAAAAAATTAGATTTTGGTAATTGTACATGGTGCCAAGTGTTGTAAATGTGCAAACCTTGACTTGCAATTGCAGAAATTTTACATAGTCAATGATTTCATCAAGCATTGATGCCTTATCTGTCTGCACAAAGAAGAATGCATGCTTCAGCCATAAGCACTTTTTTAGATAAGGGTAGAATAAAGAGCATTTGTTGACCCTACATAAATTTGAGTCCACAAAGGAGCATTTTTGCGTGATAAATGGAAATATATGAAGACAGCTTGTAATTTTATCACTACTGCAATTGATATCGCATGCTGGACTAGACAAAAACATACTGCTTGCCATAGCAAGAATATGATGAACAAAAGAAAATTGCACTAGGTACACAACTTGCCAAAGAAGAACCATGCCTTCTAAATGGAAAATCAGCAAAATTCTGAGTGTCTTATTGGGATCCATAAATATGTAATTTGACCAGTGATCAATCAGAAGCAGAAAAGACCCTCAAAAACTACTGGTATGGTAGCTTGCACATCAGTGGTATTGCAGGCAGTAGCATGATATTGTAACACTGGTTTCATAGAGTGAACAGGTATTACAGAGAATAAATTTATACAAGCTCCAATTGAACTACAACTTAAAATTATCATATGATTGAGCTTGATCCAATTCTCAAAGTCATTTGGCGCACTGATTTTAGATATTAACTAAGGTACAGTCCAACGTGCTTTTGTATTCTTAGACCCGAACATAGTCTAATTGGTAGACCTGCTGTATCTAGTCCTACATCAAAGTCTTATTATTGCAGTAAAGATATATGTGGCACCAAATAATTTTAACCAGACATTTCTCCCATTTTTAGTTGCAATAAAAAATGAATCAACGACACAAGTTAAAATTTTAAATGGAAGAAATGATAATCAACAGTACCTTATTGGAACTGGGGACAAGCTCTTGTAAATTCTTCATCCGTTCTGCAATTTTTTCTCTCCGTAGCTGCACCAAATAGTTGATACCCACAGATGAAAAAATTGTCCTAGGGAACCATATCATGCAACAAAAAATAAACTGACGAAAAAATATTCGAGACAAGAAGTAAACCATGAAAAAAACAAGGTAAAAAACAAAAGTAAATTTCATAGGCTGACCAAGTACTCCACAGTAAGACATGACAATATAACGCATACTCACTCGTTCTGCGATGCTATGAGGATCAGTGGCTTGGCCTCGTCGTGCTCTTGCACGTGGCTTGGCAGTTCCATTGCAACCACTGGCATTAGCTGAAACAGCTAGTGACGGCGTACTGGAAGTATTGTTTATCTGATGGCTAGCAGTATGCCTTTCAGATGATGGTGATAGCTGAATTGTGCAACAGACATAGGCATCAACAAAAAATAGCATGATATACTAATTATGTCGATGGACAAAAATTTGTAAAAAAGGATTGAGCAAATAACCTGCTGAGGAGTCTGTATTCCTGCCATTTTATTTACTGCCATCATACATGATCCTGAAGGAAAAGAGGGCGAATGCAACCCATTTTGCTCCTGCAGTTCTACATTGGCTTAATCAACTCATACAAAATGTTAAACAGAAGGAAACAAAAAGGCTCAAGTTCTGAACACCTTTTGTGGGAGCAAAGCACCAGCAATCAAATTCATATGTTGCCCCACAGAGAAAGAAGAAAAGTCACGTATTTCATTTTGATTCTGCAAAGTCATTCATCTGTAAGTAGGTCTTGATTATCCACAATCAGTTAAAAGAAAATCCAAGTACAACTAAAGAAAAAGGCTATACACCTTAGCATGCACGGATTCTGGAGGTAATCTGTCCACATGAAATTTCCCATTCTCAAGACTTAATTTTCCCAATACATAATCATTGTTTTCATTTCCTTGATAACCAAAAGCTGGTGAGTTTCCATGCCCCACAAAAGAAGAGACACTTGAGTATGATGAAGGCCATATTGTCGGAACTGAGTTAATTGAATGGGCATCTCCAAGAGATTGTGGAAAAGCAGATAGTTCACTACTGTTGCTCTCGATTGAACTGGATATGGCCAGTGTGCCACGTGGCAATGCTGATTCAAATGATGCAGATGTTTGGTTACTACCAGTGACCCCCAGTAACGGGAAAGTTCTAACTCGGGTCCCATTATTCATTGAGATTGAATTGGAGGTTTGATTATGTAAATTCTGGTGAGATAATCTTTCACCAGAATACAAATCTTTAAGAATTCCATAATTCACACTCCCATCTATGAACATGGAAGGAGTCCCATCATGCCCATGCACATTTAAATCTTCAGCAGCTGCATTGCCTATAATGTTACTTGAAGGCACCATGCAAACAGACGGGTTTTTTGCTTCTCCATATGGTTCTGTAGAATCAGCAAGTAAGCCATTTGTATGAGATACACTTGTGCCATTCCATGATGCCTTTGAAGAGGCATTTCTGTCTGACCATGCTGGAGATGACATGAAAGAATCAATCAAGTCATCCATTATGACTTCTTGGAGCAGAGACTATCGATATTCACTCTTTTCTCCAAGCTTCTGATAAAAGAATATTTCAACAATTACATCACAAAGAACCTGGCTTGAACAAAGCTATACTGATTTACGCACTTGAACCTTTTATTGTTTGAGAACTAGATTGCAGTTCTGAGTACTGAAATCTTGACTAGAAGTGGCTTTTCATGATCTAATGAAGAGTAACATACTGCAGCTGTTAATTTCCTGTTGTTACCGAAAAACACAGATAAATTTGTTCAGATCATAATAGAACCAGGAAGTCATAATAATTTCACAAAGGAAAATCAGCACTAATTGGTGATAGGTTTGGGACAATCACTATAAATATGATTCGATAGGCAGGACAAAATGATCATATGGGCCCATTTATTCAGCTCCAAAAGAAAATATAGGCCATTATAGCATACACTACTTAGCAAACTAATTACTAGCTACTACCCTACAAATTACTAGCATATTGCTGTATTTTTAACAGTTATGAGAAAATAAACTTGATGGCTTTTATAGTGTTCTTCTCTGTTGATTTAGAGAAAACAGATGTCAGATAAATGATGACTGCAGTTGGAAAGGATAATTAAGGCAAACACATGTAATGAAAATCTTCCTAGTAGTGCTCAGTGTTCAAGCTATAAAATGTCTTGAAAAAAATTAAGTAAAATTTGGTGTTAGACTCAACACTATGAAGCCCTCTACAGTATTATTTTCTGCTGTATAACTCTAACAGAGTAGAAAAGAAATAACCATTAAATTATTGGCACATTAGTCGGACAAGTTATTGGGCATCCAAAAGAGCTGAAGCTTCTGTGTTAAACTCAGTTCTACAAAGTGATAACTGTCGATTCAGCTAACTAGAGAACTTTCACCAAAGTAATCCACCATGTTTCACCTACTTCTGACTGCTTCCAACTTATTAGATCAAAACCAACCTTTTCTTCCTTTGAGAAAGCCTTTGCAGATAATTGATCTTTAGTATTGAGGCGAAGATGATCACTTCTTGCCTCATCCCTTTTCTCAATGCCACCATCGGCCATCAGTTTCTTGCAGTTTTCCATTTAAATACTTCCCACTTCATCTTACTGACTCATAATTACTGGAAGATGAGATGAATGACGTAGAAGGCCGACGTGCTGACCCCTTTATTCTCAGTTGAGCCACATGATACAAATTCGACTCTGCTGTTCTTATAGAAACTGTCATAAATACATGCTTTTCTTGTTTGGTCGACCTCGAATTACCTCAACAAATTCCGGAAATCAAGATTTCAACCATCTCCTCTTCCTAATCCCTAATCTAAAGAGTCAAAAAGGAAAAACCTTAGCAGAGAAATGTTTCGAAACCAATGATGACACTAACACCGAGTAACAAGCTGAATCAAACCAAACCAAAATCGAACGAGGACGATCAAAATTCCCACCAGTACATGCTTCAAGATCCAAATTTTGACGCACACACGGAAAAAAGGCAACAAAGGGCACAAATCCACAGCTAATCCCAAGTGAAAACGGAAAAGAAACACGAAACCGTAATCGAACTGCTCCAAGAATTGACCCAAAACGGAAACAGAGAGAAGGAGAAATCGAAGCAGCGCCGATCGGGCGACCACGTGATTCACCTGGGGAGGGAGAGAATTCGAGCAGCCCTAACGCCAGTTCGGCGGCGAGCGAGAGGAGTGGAGGTGGTTGGTGATCGAGAAGGCCAAAAAATTGCAAGGAAAAGTAAGTGAAAAAGCAAGCTTGGAAGCGTCAAGGAAGACAAGACAAAACAAGAGAAGAGAAGAGGAGGGCGCGTAAACGGGGTTAGGCTTAACGGAGGTGACGGTGTGAGTCTCACACACACGAGCAGCGAGAGTTATAGCCACATCTTTGATGCGGTCACCGCAAATAAGAATAAGAACGTACTCACGAGCAAGCACGAAGGAAAATTTAGTAATTAGCTTAGCGGGACAAGAGAGAAAGGAAGGGCGGTGAGCATACACATACTTCAGTCCTGCAGCCTCTTCGATCACTTCCAACGAAGAGTGGCCTATAAAACAAGCTCACCGTGTACGCGACTCACACCAAATTGACCCGTTCTCCTCTCTTAGTTTACGGCCCCGAAAAAGATTTCTTCGATCCACGTGGTGAAATTCCATTGGCAAGAGGAAGGTCGGGTTTCGATTCTCGGGTTCGATAGCGACCGTTTGAGAAAAGGCGATCCGCTTTAATAAAAGGAGGAACCTTGGTGTCAAATTACCGAACTAACCCTGTTTTGACGATCGTAGCCCCGCATAATAAGACTCAACTGCTTTAATTATGGGCAGGTTGGTAATTTGATCTTCCGGATTAGCCGGGACTGTTGCGTTGATCTCGGCGGATCTGCGGTGATGGACCGGGCCGTCCAGGTAAATAAGGTATGGGTAAGGGGCTTTTTATGTAACTTTACAGATAAGGATCGTTTCAGACCGTCGGATTTGGTCCACTGCGAGTGGCGATGAGATGATCGGGGTAATTCGGTAATTCTAACTAGTTTTGGGGGTGGGGGATTTTGGTTCTGAGCCCGGATAACACGGAGGGTCTTCCGGCCTTGCGTTGGGAACACGACAACTGTCTTCGAAATGACCAAAACACCCCTGAGATGGGGTCGGGTTAAACGGGGCGGGACCCGCGTTCGTCAGATTCTTGGCCAGACGACGACGCGTGGGAATCTGGATTTTGTTTAGAGTTTTCTTCGTGTGCCGCTGCGTGACACGCGTTGCATGATTAGGTTAAGGAACCCAGCTTATAGTTCAAGTGATGCCTGGTTTCGATGAGGCTTCGCTGTTGTCTTCTCATGTTTAGGTCAAAAAGGCCGGAGAAAAGAGAGAGAGAGAGAGAGCGAGAGAGACCTCACCTTGTCCTCGTGTCAACTACAGAAAGAATCTTCACTATGCATCATTAGATACAAAGATCACAACTTAAGAGCATGGTTATATTGATCTTATCAGACTAAAAAATATTAGGAAGTTAAAGAGAGAGAGAGAGAGAGAGACGCATTCCTCACTTTGTCATCTTGTCAACTACATGCTTTATCTACACTATTCATCATTAGAGACAAGATTACAGCTTAAGAACAAGGTTATATGGATCTTATCAGACTAAAACATGCAACGTTCTACGTTTCCTTCCAAATTCTGCACCTGTTAATTACTTGTCAATCTCTCTTCATTGTGTTTCATTATCATCTGCCACCCTAGTTAGTGATGTATTTTTAGGTTCGATTGGTAATGGGCTTTAGATCAGGCATCACTTTCTAACAGGTGGAGATGGTAGGTTGTAAAGCTTCTTCTGTTTGCTCACAGCGAGGCACAATCACACCTGTGAATTGATTCATTATTGAATCTTAACCCTACTTTGATTACTTCGTTGTTCTTTATCTGTTGCAGTTTAGATTATAAAGTGATTTTAGTTAGCTATATATTGAATTAGTGACTGTCTAATCTATCCATTGCCGGCTGTTCTGGTATCCGTATTGAGCCATATATGTTGTGGTGATATATATACTCAGCAGATCTGATACACCTGAGAAAGGACATCAGCAGATTTGATACAACTGTTCTGGTATCCTTACTGACTGCACTCATGGTGGTTCCCTGAAAGAGCTGATAGTTCTTGACTGAAAGAATAGTATAACATGGTCAAGACGACTCCTGTGTTAGTTTATGCTAAAGTATTATTATTATTATTATTATTATTATGAGTTTTGCTACTTGATCAATGATAATATATGCATTAGAGTTGATTTTTGATTGTTCAAGTTGAAGATAAATTTAAATCCAACCGGATTTCTTCTCGGGTCACTCTTAGAAAAATTTCAAGTTTATGTCGATGCTCAAGTTTGGGATAGTTCTTATAACTATCTTTTGATGCTTAAATCAGATACTCAAGTCAAGTAAGTCATACTAGTCAACTAACTTAGATTTTATTTGTATTGTATCCTAAGTATACGTGTGCAATCCCTTTTATAATGGGCGTCTTACGAGAAATGAGTCGACCAATAACCGAGTCACATGACAAGAGAGTCCTCCCTAGATAGATAATGAGAATGATAATATAAATCATTGACCAGTTAATCATATAAGATACCGACAAAAGAGCCACATCACTCTTCATACCATTATTTTTTTTCTTGTAAGTAATATCAATTGGATTACATTACAAACAGGAAGAAAGAATGACATTATCGATGAGCTAAATATCTAAAGAAGGAAAAAAATAGAAAAACTAGCTATAAAAATGTTAGATTTGTAAGGTAATTCGGTAATCAAATTAGGTTTATGTTCCAATTCAGTAACCTTAATAGTTAATCTGATTTGGATATATATATATATATATATATATATATATATTATCATTTCTAATATGAGTTAGGGTTAATAGCAGATCTATTTTTTTGGGATACCTCAATCCATTGAACTCAAAACCAAGTTTGAATACTATTTTATCATTGGATAATTTTCAAATACCTGTCATTAGTCAGATTTATATTTAAATATATAAAATTTATGAGTACTCGATGTCTACTCAAATGAATATTTTTGTCTTGTTTATTTGGTTCATAAAAAAAGAAATTAGAATAAGGGATATTAGGGTAGACAAGATCAGCTTGTGTTCTTGGTCTTGTTCAAAAGTCATAAGTTGACTTCAACTATGAACACTACAGATAACAAATAGCCGCAATTTGAGCAGAAAAAAGATTCATACATGTCAAAAAAAGAAAAGAAAAAGGAAAAAAAAGAAGAAAAAAGATGACCTGCCAGGCTATTTCTTTATGCATCAAGCTGGATTCCAGCAAGTTCTAGCTTTGTCTGGTGCTGAATACCAATTAGTCGAAAGAAAGTGCCTGCCACATTATCCATTCTGGCCGATGTTGTAATCATGCAATGAACCAAAGCAAGCGATGATCTTTCAAACAGTGTGGGTGCAGATGTAGAGATGTTGATGTCAATGTTGATGCCAGCACTGGTTGAAGTGGTTGGCTCTCTCCCACACCTCCTGCTTTTGTTTGATAGTGCAATTCCTAATGATATTTACATTCTTTGTTTTGTCATTTTATCAAACATTCATTGTGATGTGAGCTCTTAATTGGCAACATCTGTGTCAGTTTCTTCAACCTGAATCATGAAAATAATCTTTTGATTGAGAAAGAAATTTTATATTTTCTTATTTTTAAAATTTATATTGATAAAATCCTCCTCATGCACTCAATTGATCCTCCAAATGCATTAAGCCAAACAAGGCTTTTAATGAATTGGAAATTAAATTATTATCAATGAGCTATTCATCCTAGCTATCCATGAAAAGGAATCCAATTCACTTACTATGATTAGGCAATCTGATAGAAATAAGATTATTATTATTTTCATAATGTTCATCCAAATGATGTAAGATATGGATCCCACAATATTTTCTAATGGCTAGGATAAACAAAGTTGATGGTTTTGGTGGGGACAAGGAACATTTTTTCCATGTGGGTTGTGGGTACTATCACACACACTTCACTTTCATCAAATGTGAGATGTAAAGATGTGTACTACTCCGCACTCCCAATAAAACCTATTGGCCTTCATTGATAGGATATGCTATCTTCTTCTTCTTCTTCTGGCTTCTCTGTCTACTGTCCTCATGTGCTGTTGATTCCTTTGTTCATGCATCTCCTCTAATCATCCAACCTCAGCACCTGTGTTGGAAGAGAAACTGAATTCTCCATCCAAAAATTCTCATGTATCATATGCAAATCTTACTAAAGATATTCGCATGTTTTAAACAAAGAGAATAATCCCTTTTTTACCTCTCTATTTATACAATAGTACATAAATATATCATCTGCTTTTGTTAGGAAGACATGCTTTTAGAAAGACCAATGGAGAGATGATGCTCAAATTTGATCCGAGGAAGGCTTCATGAGACCTACCTCAAAAGAGAAAAGGTTAGAGAAATCTAAGTGAAAAGAAATATAGAACTGATAGGTTTGTGTATCCTTAGGAAAGGATTGAAAGAGTTAGTCATAATGCAAATTAATATTAAATATAATATCTTCTGTCAATAGATTAGTATTCTTAATATAGTTTTTTTATAAATCAAATTTACACTATTATGGGTTTCTTATACCATGTCATACTTATTTGAGTATTTTTTTTATGGATTTTTCTTTTATCTCATAATTTAAGTTAATGTTTATATAATTTCCTACATTAACACAGATCCCCACATAGGTTTAGTTTAAGATGAAATTGTGTTGATGGCAGTCTGATAAGGTTTTGTTGATTTGTAGGTATGTTTAGTTATTGTAGGGTTTCACATCTCTCTAAAAATGGGTTGCTTATAGCAGCACTCAAAATCAAATGCAAGATATTTTTACATTCATATGTGATTAAATTAAGAAGGATGTAATAAAAGTCAAAGCACAAATAAGAGAAGACAGAGAGGCTAACACTCACTTTGGACAGCCACTACTGCCATCTGCAGGCTTCATGAGCAGGGCAGTGATGATTTAGAACAGTCTTGTTCTTTGTTCTTTATCTTCTTATGTTGCACTTCAAAGTACATCTCATAGCTGTCCCTGTTGGTTCATCCAGCTTTGCTACTGCAGTAATCACTGTCAAGTTTCAATAGCAGCAGAGCAGAATCCACTAACCACTGCGATGACTTCAAATGTCTGAAGAAGCATCCTGCTGAAGTCAACTGCAAGTGTGACCAACAGTTCGTCGCAGCAGCTCTGCGATGGCAGAAATGGAGGATCACAGAGACGGCAGAAATGCAATTCTGCGCTGGAAGAGGGACCTCATAGTCATCTTGTCTTACAAGAGTCCCGCACACTTGTCTCACTAGATTCTCTTGCCGACGTCTCTTTGAAGTTATCCAAGATGTTGACCATTACCTGATCACTCGAGGAGATTATTAAACGCTCCCTTCTTTCCATTGAATGAAATCGAGCATGCTTATTAATGTCTCTTTTTACCTGCCTACCGACTTTGCTACTTTTTCTTTCATTATAGAATTATTGTTATTTTGAATTTTTTTCTTTCTAAAACTAATTATATATATATATATATATATATATATATATATATATATATACTTTTTAAGTTATATTTAAAATTATATTTATATTTTTTATATATATTTGGAGAAAGAGTAATGTATAGTTGTGAAATGTTTTGAGTGTTTGATAAAAATTATATTTAAAGTATGTATTGATTATGTATGTAATTTTATAAAAAAATTCCTATGGCTCAAATATATAACAAATAAAAATATAACCATATAAATTAATATTTTAAAAATAAAAAAATAAAATAAAAATATTTATGTGTAAATTTTTGAAAAAAATCTCTAACTTTGAGATTTTTCACACGAAATATCTATCGGTCATCGCCCTCCGTCATGCCTTCACCTTGTTGATTACCCCTCCTTCCTATGGCTCTTGTTTGCTCATTGTAGTCGAGTGCAACTCTCATCAATTGCTCACTTCCTTTCGTTGACTATGTTTTCACATGCGAGCTAACCCCAACAACCAACTCCCTCATTTTTTCCTAATCGCTTGTATCTCTTTGTATGAGTTGGACTACAATGTTAGTTGGCCCCCTTCTCTCCTCTCTTAGTGGCTTACACTAATTTGATAACATCAACCACCCTCTTCCCTCTGCCTTTACACGATGATAGTACCTCGTCAATAAAAGCTAATAAGCAAGCAAAAGTCGATGGGCAAACGAGACGATCAAGTGCAATCAAAGGCACGATTCGGACTGACGTTGTAATGAAAATTTTTCAAAGTTACAACTTCAAAAAGTCTTTTCATATAACTAAAATGTTTTACGAGAATTCTTTAAACTTAAATATTTTACGAGAAAAACTCAAAAATAAAGTTTTTTTTTTTATAAATTCACCCTAAATAAGTATTTATTATATAAATTAATATAAATTTAAAAAAACTAAAAATAAAAAAAATAAAATTTTACCTTATAGAAGACATAAATCATGTTGAAAATATTATAATTTTAGATAATCTCATATAATATTTTATAGATTAAAAAAAATAATATTCTATAAATACTGAAATATTAATATCATCATGAGGTAGCATGAGCATTTGAATATTTACAGAATTTAGACCAAAATAAATTAAAAAAAATTATAAAACAACAATCTTTATTTGAAATGCCTATTAAGCTATTGTGTTCCAATTGTGCCCTAAGTCGTATCTCAAGAAAAATCTTTTTTTTCCTCACCTATTAGAATTCACATGATTGGTTGGGGGGGGGGGGGGGGGGGGGGGGTGGGGCCGGCCATGGTGGACTCCACCTGCTTTCTTCAGTTGCACGTGAGTAAGATGACGTGGGTAGAAAAGAACCGTCGCCCTCTCTCCTCCGGTTCATTTCTTTATAGACGTCTCTCGCCTCTACGGTTATCTCCAGTGTTGGCCAAAAGTAAGTTCTTGTGATTTGGGTTCTTGTTGTGTGGGAGGAAGGAAGAGTTGTGTACGGATCGAGGATGTGCGGAGGGGCGATCATCTCCGACTTCATTCCGGCGGCGAGGTCGCGGCTGGTGACCGACGCCGACCTCCTGTGGCCGAATCCGAAGAAGGCCAAGTCGACGAAGAAGAAGGGCAGCCGTCGCCGGCTAGCGCAGGAGACGGAGGATGACTTCGAGGCTGACTTCCGGGAGTTCAACGACGAGTCAGGGGAGTCCGAGGAAGACGACGTTGTGGAGATCGTCGATGTCAAGCTCCCTGCTTTCGCTCCCAAAGGTTAACCCGATCGAGGACGGGTGTTCTTTTTTTCCCCTTTATTTTATGCCATGATGGAAAAATAGAACTTTTATCACATTTATGATGAAAAAAAAAAAATTAGTGCTATCTGTTGGTAAAAATTGGATTTTTCTTTACCTTCTTGTTCTTGCTGGGGCGTGATTTTAGATTGTACTGGTTTTCCTAAAAAAAAATTTATCTGGAAAATTAGGTGCTGTGCATTCAGCAATTTTTTCTGGAATGTACTTTATTTAGGGATAATCTTTCCAATAGTCTTTCTTGACATTAGAGCATGAAGAAAATTGGAAGTTTCACCCTCACCCTCTCTTTTATTTGGTGGCTCTTGAGATCTTGGACGTTCGTTTTATCTAATCTACTTCAGTGTTTTCGGATCAAGGCTGGTTTTATTCTGAGTTTCACTTATATGTAATTTTTCTTTTATACTTTGAATTTTCTTTTGTTTATGTTGTCTAGTGGTTCTTGTGTGAGTGTTCTCTTAATAGTATTAATTTTCTTTTTACTGATTTTGCATTAATCCAATCATTTTATTTTTCCTTCAACCATATTTGTGGTACCTTTTGCATTGTGTGCTGTTCCTTAGTAATATTTTGTAGATTTTGCTTGGGAATAACCTTCTTGTATAAGTATAGTGCATTAGAAAAGACAGTAGTATGGTAACATGAAAATTTTTGTTTGTTGTTCGCAGAATGTAACTGACAATTTTGTGGTGCTATGATGATCTCAAGATATCTTTCCTTTAACACGATGCACTAAATCACCCACTGTTAGAAATGATATGAGAGGTATCAAATAATAAGCAAGAAAAATCATCTATGTGATATTGGATCTGTGTTCTCTCATATTGATGATCAACGATCACAAAAAAAGGGTTTGCTGCTTGGTATGTCTGTCAAGTCTATCTTTTTCATGCATGATCTGTGTAGATTGAATGTCTGTTCAATAAATACTTGCATTTTGGAGCACAGATCCATGAACGAATGAGATTCTAAGCCACCTACAGAGTACACATGTGACTGTCTCCTATGTAGATCTATTTGCTATTTGGCTTGTATTAGATAAGCTGGAGACCTGTTGCTGTCAGTCTTTCAGTATGTATGTGTCTATGCAATTTTGGATGTTCTTTTCTTGCATAAGTTTGAAGTGTTGCTTATAAGGGAGTTGTAATACCCACCGACAGGCCTTCATGTTTTGATCAAGATGCTGCTCCTCTCTAAGGTTACCTTTTTCCAGAGTAAGGCACAGATAATTAAGTCTAAAGGTCGATTTTATGGTAGACATCTTACCAACATAATATTTCTAATCCTTCCATGATATATTTATAATTTATATAATGATTCATAGGTGAACCACTCTGATTGGATGAAAAAAAAACTTGGATGGTTGTAATTATGGACCAACAACAAAAATGAAGACTTGACATCCTCTGGTAGTCTGGTTAGTTGATGTTTATGCTTGAGGTATTGAAGTCATGATCCTTGGCGATTCTGTCAGCCATGAGTAGGACACCCTTGTGTAACATTCTATTGTTGCTATTCTTCTTCTTATCGGCTCTCTTCTACTGTACAATGGATAAATTTTGCAGTTATCCTTGCTCGTGATGTGTATCTTTTTATTGATTTTATGTACCTTTGATTATGAAGGATACCTGGGCCTTGAAAGGTCTTCATATGGAAATAGATCTATCTCTTTAAAATTTTCACTAATCCATGAATCTGTTTTTTCTTTGTTTGGTTGCAGATGGGCAAATTGCTTTAGGACCTGTAGAATTTGATGGACCTGCTGCCAGGTCTGCTAAAAGGAAGAGAAAGAACCAGTTTAGGGGAATCCGTCAGCGTCCTTGGGGAAAATGGGCAGCTGAAATTAGGGATCCTCGTAAGGGTGTACGTGTTTGGCTTGGTACATTCAACACTGCTGAAGAAGCTGCAAGAGCCTATGATGCAGAAGCTCGTAGAATCCGTGGCAAGAAAGCCAAGGTGAACTTCCCTGAGGAAGCACCCACCGGTCTTCAAAAGCGCCTCACGAAATTAACTGCACCAAAAGCACCAACATCGGACCGCCCACAAGAAAGTCTCAACTTCAACCAGTCTTTCGGTTGCCTGAACGATATTGATCATGATATCTACTCGACTTTTGATCTGTTTGAGGAAAAGGTGCCCATCAAACAACCTATGAGTCAGAACTCCACCGAGATAGAACCAGCTCCACCTACTGAGAGACCTGGGATGATGTACTCTGATCAGGGAAGCAACTCCTTTGTCTATTCTGAATTTGGTTGGGAACATGAGGTTAAAACTCCAGAGATCACGACAATTCTTGATCCAACCATAACCGAAGTTCAAAATTTTACATGTCTGGAAAATGGTGGTCCTCTGAAGAAATTGAAGAACAATGCCGGAGAGACGGTGCCGGCCGAGGAAAATGATGGTGTCAAATTCTCTGAAGATTTATCTACTTTTGAGTCACTCATGAAGTTTCTGCAGACACCTTATCTGGATGGTGGTTCAGATGATTCAATCGATACCTTCCTCAATTATGACATGACTCAGGATGAAAGTGGAGTGGACCTGTGGAGCTTTGATGACCTGCCACCGGTAGCTAGCAGCGTTTACTGAGCGACCTTAAATTAAGGCAAATGGTCTTCTGTAAATACGGTATATTAACAAGCATCCCTCTTAGGAATTCATCTATTTAGCATGCAAATTCTTTTCTTTGTGTACCATTTAAAGGAAGTGTGTTGTTGTTTTCCTCTTTGTTCCAGGAACCAGTGTCGATGGATGTTATGCTGAACCAGGGATTTCCTTTATCATGATTTAGTAAACCTTCTGAGTTATGCTACTATGTTTAGGTATTATCATCGGTAGTCTCTATTCTGTTGCCATGTGAAGTGTTCCTGTCTAGAGTCTGGGTTGTCTATGTCGGACATGTAATGGGTATGATGAAATCTATTGAAATACTGGTTTGGCTCTATGTTCACCTGTTGTTGCCATAGAAGATGCCCTGGACATAATGATTAATGTGCGATCCCTCTTGTGGGCTATTCACTGGGGTTGAGATTAATTTTTCAGATTCAAGTGTCATGGAGGAGGCTGCTGCAAAGCTGAATGTTGACTAGGAATCTGAGCTTTTAAAGAGTATTGATTTAGTTAAAGCTGATGCTAATACTTGATATTTCTCTCCTGTGTGGAGATGTTTATTCTGACTTATATTGTAGAATTCTTTGAATTTCATGATCATTCAATTATTTTGTTAGTTTTGCTGAATGAAACTACAGCAAACAACATTTTCTCAAGACAACTGGACTCAATGTCCACATGAATACCAGGGTCAATATATATAGCTAAATTTCATTCTTTTGCTATGATGAATAACTGTCCATAATCTAGGAGTAGATGATGATGACACCATAGTGCATTGGTGCTGCATTTCACATTGTGTTTCTTCATGAACTAATACATGTGAGAGTTTCCAGATTCTCAAGTTGATGGAGTGGGGACCTTCTGTGGTCTTATCTTATGAGGCAAGGAAGATAAGATAAAAATATGTTTTTGTCGCTTGTGGTCCAAGATTCATTTCACCTACAATTTTATGGGATCCACATGGAATTTATTATGGAGTGATGCAAGACCTTTCACGGTCCCAAGTTGATCCCCAACCTTATCTCATCCGGCAGTGATGCAGTACTTTATGCAGGCTCAACTGGGCATCAGACACACTCTTCAAGCATTTTCCTCTGCTGCTGTGTGTGATTTTTATGATGTATATTTTCCTTTCTTTTATTGCTTGATCTAATCGAGAGCAGTGCTTCCCTTTAGCTCTCTTGCTGCTTGTTTTTGTTCCAATCATGTGGTTGTCTGTCTTATGATAATATTGCTGGAAGACTGAAGCACTGATACAGCAGTCAAATCTGAAGCAGTAAAAGATCAATGAAAAATATTGAGTAAAATTTTCTGGAATCAGAGCCTAATTTTTGTTTCCTTTTCCAAAAGAAACGTATGTAAAATTGTCATAGCTCTACCAAAAGACTTGGGAGAATTACATAAATTCTTAAGGGAATTGATCCACCCATATAAAATTCATCTTTAAAACAATGAAAAATTGTGCAACAATAATGATAGCTATTTGATGACTGCAATAGTTTGGTGGAGTTTGGCGAGTCAGTTAGTATAATTGACTCAGTATCAATTTGCAGTTTAGTATGACCCTCTGTTACAGCAAACAACAACCCCTCTTCTAAAGCCTTGGCTTCACATTGCAATGGTGTTTAGTCCACCAGCCATTGTGGTCCTTGAGAAGAAACCCAGTTCATCCATCCTGAAAAGAAGAACCACCATCAGTGTTCTGCTATATGAGCTGAAGAAGTCTGCTATGCATCATACCTTCATATATAGGTTTCAATCTTATGAATAATAGAGTCATGCATCCAAGTGATACTGAAATGGTATGAAAGTTAAAAGATTATGATGTTTAATAAGGGCCATTTGAAAATTAGAAAAAGAAAATATTGAATCAGAATGACCAATATTATCAAGTTTTGACTAAGATCAATAATCTCTTTCTGAAGTTATTTAAATTAACTTCTAGAACACCTAAATTATTCTTATTCCAATAAGAAAAAGACTCTATGAGCTTTATAGAGATTAGAGTGGAAGGCAGTAAGTGGATCAATACTAGTATCAGCATTATTCCAAATAGAAGCAGCTAAATTATTAGTTTTTGTATAATGAGTCTCAAAATTTTGGAACCTAAAAAGTTTGCTCCAAAAGAAAAAGTATGACATATTAAATTAATTTTATACAAATGAGTTACCATAACAGTTAATCCATAACTGTGTATGTTGTATGTAGAACCAAAGAAACCCAAATAAATAATAAGATTACAATTTTCAATTAAAAATTTATCATATGCTCTTCTACTTCAAGCGATTAAATAACCCAAATAAATAAGATTTCATGAGGTGGACAACCAAACTTGTACTAGTCCTATCTATATGTTGAACCATTCCAATCTACAGATTTTAGAGAGAGAGAGAGAGAGAGAGAGAGTGAGGAATCTTGAAGAACCAAAATCCTTGTATGATCCAGATGTACTGAACTGGCTGAACCATAGATTGTTTTATCTGAAAAACTACTACCACAAGAAAAAGCCCAAAAATGTGTGCAAACATTCTATATGACACACAATGAACTTGAAAATCCTAACACATCAGTTTTATACATTAACCATATACAGATTACCCCCCCGCATAGATAGATATCATTGATGTAATAAAAAGAAGCTTCTCATGAAATTTCCAATGTTCTTCTACTGGTGTTGCAAGTTGAGTTTTGGGCTACTTCTGGATGTGTTTATCTTCCAAAGTTGATCTGTCACTGCAACAAATATTCATACATGGTCACAAAACTTCATTGAACTCCTAACCTTGTTTCTTGACTCACCATGATGATGAGATGGGAAGTTGGTGATTATGCCTTATTTTGCATAAAACAAAAAAGAAATCATCAAATAAGTCACAATGGTTTTTAGTTTCAAGTCCATATCCAAATGATTGACATTATAATTAGTATGTTTTGCTTGATCACTAAGCAGTTTTTGGATTTGCCAAAAGTCAAGCGGAAGGCTAATAAACTGTTGGGTGATGAATCAATCATATGGCAGACTGTCACTGACACAAAAGTCTCAGTTTCAGCTCCACAACAAAGCTTCTAGAGACAGTCTGCCCTGCTTCTTTAGAACTTGGCAGTAGCAGAGTTCTTGGAAATGTTTCAATTGAAGTTTACTGCAGACCACAACATATTAATGTGTATGCAACATCCAAATACTCGGTTATTGGAGAATACATTTAAGGGTTTATGTTTTTAGTCAGTAATCAGCTCTTATACTCCATGATATATAACCATCATTGTCTTTGCAGCAAAATTTAGATGTAAAGCTTCTTCTTGTGTTCTTCATATGACAGTTGCAGAAAGATTGACAAATGCCAAGTGTGATGGAAGTGAAATGATTCATTTAGTTGAGTACAAATCCATGAAGAAAGGTGAAGTTGCAGAGGAAGTTTGGATTCTACAGTACCATATAAGACATGCAAAGTGATCGAAATGGCAACAAATTTTTTCTTCCCTTTGAATGCTTAGGTTTTCCTCGATTGCAGGATTACAGGAAGCTTACTAGTGGCATTACACACAAGCAGAGTGCCAGGAACAACTAAGAACAAAGGTGGTGAGGCATGAAGCATACATTTTGATTACACAACTCACAGTTTCCATGATAAAGGACACACTTTGATAACACAAGCGATTAAACCATCCCAACTCCATATCTTGAATGCTCTTCTACTTCCAACTTTAATCATTTGCAGAATCGCAGTTGGGAAGTTACTCATCAGATTTAGCCAGCAGCAGTCGAGGGAGAAAACTTATGTACAAATTGCCAAAAATCAGAAAAGAGAATGCCTTCCAGAAATTTTGGAGGCAGTATATGTTCCAAGCAGAATTTTTAATTTTGCCCTAATTGGTATGATTCAAAAATTCGACAATCTTAGTCCGATCTGATCCACTTAAAAGTTAAAACCCCATTCTAAACTCTGAATTTTCCTTCACAGCCTTCTCTTTTGTTTCTTTTTCTTTTTCCTTTCTTCCTCTTTCTTTGCCGTCACCGACTGCTTCCTTGTGCTCTCTATAAGTCCAATACTCAATGTTGAAAACCTTGTTCAACGCATGCACAATAATTTTAGGAGCTACCACAGATAAACTAGGGATGAATGTAAAACTGTGACCACAATTATAGAGCGGGTGGGTAGTTGATGCACAAAAGGTGAAGCCAAGTTAACCTCCAAATGCAAAGAGGTTCAATGCACTTGAATTGCAACTTATGGAAGATATAGACAACATACCATGCATTGATGACATTACAGTGCAGAACGCCTAACCGTACCAACTATACCTGGCCAGTATTTATCATCCTCGATGAGGTGTTGAGGTCAAATGTCTGATAGAGATGAGATGTGTACACAACAAATCACAAATTTAACTCCAAATGCAAATATGTACAACGTATTTGAATTGCAATTTATGGAAGATATATACAGCATACCATGTATTGATGACATTACAGTGCAAAACCCAAAACCGTACCAACTATATCTGGCCAGTATTTATCGTCCTATGCATCATCCTTGATGACCAAGTGTTCATTAGGGTTTCAAATGTCTGATAGAGATGATGTGTGTGCACAACAAATTGCACAAAATGTTAACATTGTAACGTCGAACAAAGGTCATCCAGAGCAGCATACAAAGGCAGAGCGGCTTTCGGTTGCTCTACAGTCCCCACAAGTATGTCAGTAGTAGTCAGATAAGGATCACCATAGAAGCGTGTATTAGCATCCTGACGGGTCACAACTAGGTTTCCTTCAAGCGACACTCCGACAAAAGCACCTGCATTGCAGTCAATATAAAGAAATTTATTATTTCTGTTTAACATCACGCAGAAGATACAGATGGAGTATATAGCAGCAAAAGAATAAAATCCAATGGCACTAATAAAGCTGAAAAGTGGATAACAATTAGCGAATCAACTCACTACCTTCTGAAGATGCAAGAAATTTTTTTGTATCTATTCTAGTCAAATACAAATGAAATTGTTTGTAATACTCTTTGAACAACTCTCTGCTGATTTAGATCAGAAGACTTGCATACAATTAAAGGGAGCATCACCACTGAACTAAGAAGAAAATAAACCGATCTCTGTAAAGTGAAAGGCCTCTGTTAACAAAGAAGAGATACAAAGTGGCGTTTAACTATGCATAACTAGACTATGATACTCATGAGACCAATATTGTTCTATCTACCAAATTTATGATGGAATAGAAGGGATTACATACATGTCAGTAGAAAAGAGAGTACAACGCACAATGATCCAACCAATGCGAGGTCTGAGGAGGGTGAATACATGCAATCTTACTCTTGCAAATAGAGAGATCATTTGGTATCTCGAACCTTGATCATCGAGATTGCAAATAAGAATCCTTATCATGCACCAAGGCTCCCCTAGCCTCTTACAGAAGCATGTCTATGAGGAGATAAAAGTTGCCAAATCACTTATCACAAGAATAGATAAAAGATGGGTTATCTTGCCCCAGCCCATCGCATAACTGCTTTTCCCTTCTTTTGAGAACATAACTTCAATAACACATTTCAAAGAATCAATAATAACCTTTGGTAATGAAGACTAGCATATCCTTAATTGTACTACATAGTTACCGCATATTTGTCCATAAACCAAATCCTAATATTTTACTAGCTAGTTTTAATTCTAAAATTGAGACAACTCCAAGGTTGCTTGAGTGTTATGTTTTTTATATATTTTTTCTTTCAGAGCAACCAGAAACCTAGGAGACTTGAGCAGAAAGCCATGATTGGAGAATTAGAAGATTTATTAGTTTGTTTCCGTTCATGTACAAAAACTTAGAACTTTTTATTAGGTCCTTAGGAAATCGAAGGACATTATAAAGACTAATTCGGCGACAATTTGGATAAAAAATTAAATGCCTATTTGCTCGTTTATTTTTTAAACTCCATTTTGTTGGAAAGAAAGCTGGTTGACCATGTCCATTGTGGCATGGTCATGAGATTTAGGTCACATCAGGTAATGATTATAAATATACATAACAGTCTTTAGCTAGTTGGCCATGCCTGAAAAGGTTGATCTTTCATAAATAACATAAAATCCCATATTTCTGCTGCCCTTTTTATATATACAATTTTAAATTCCAAATGCAGGACTGAAACAATAACAAGTTTAAGTTTACCAACTTCATTAAGAAAAACCCTAAACATCCAAAATGGTATTAAAAAATCTAAAACAGTTCAATGATTATACATACAGGACACTACTTGACATGCACAATGCATTAGTATAAGCTTGAAAATTGATTTTTTTAAGACAATTACCTTTGCTACAGCTGTAAGTATAACACATTCCTGATCCTTTTTCTCCAGCTCGAAGATCTGCTTCTAAGACTCTTCCAACAGGTCCTGCTGCAGCACTCAGTCCTGCCCCAAGGGAGAAATGCATACGGCTGCAGAATGTCTTCACTGCTTTAGAACCATGAAGCACTATGATGTAGTCCATCAGCTCTCCTCCAATCTAGGGTGATAGAGGCAGAAGAGGGACCAAATAAGGCAAATAATTTATCTTTAAAGACACAGAAACAAAGTTCCAGAAGTTGGGCTAAGCTGGGTTGTGGAATTGTCAAACTCTAGTAAAGCTAAAATCTAACAAGAAAATTTTGAGTATTCAGATTGCTAGGGAAGCTAACCATATTAAAAGATTCTTAAATTAACTTAAATATGTACAATTCATATATTATAAGTTACCAAATTTGACTGACAAAATTCTAAAATCAGATTGGTCAAGCACATCTTGGATTCCATACTAAGCAGGACCATATACCTAGAGCCACTCTCCACTACATAGCCCTTGAAACAAAACATCACTCACCAAGAGTTTAACACAATAGTTAAGGCTAGAACTTGCTTGATAAAATCAAATTTTCACTTATTTATAAATAACCAAATTTTCCTACACCATCACCAAATGGACAATGATATCATGCTGTTACGGCAGTAATAAAGCAGAGAGATGGAGGGCAGGCTGACACCATCTGAACTAAAAGAAGCATAAGCAATGAGACATGACATGCAACATTGCATGCAGACAACCTATAAGCTCACAGAACATCCATTTTTGGAGGTGCCAACATGTTGGTGCATCTTCTGGTAACATCTGTGATCTTACTTGTAATTCTCTGACAAAAGGCATCACTCAACCATGCAGAAAACTGATAATTGCATACTCCAAGTTGATGGTTTTGCTAGCTAAATGCTCTACAGCTCTAATTATGAGAAGAAAGAACCAAGAAGATAACTATAGTTTTTGAGTTTGTACCTGTGCTCCCCATCCTAGACCAACAGAGAGTATGGATGATGGTGCAGACCATGATCCATCTGACCTTTTTGCAACAACCAAGCCTGTACCTAGTTTGTAAGTTAGAAATGCACCAACTTTGGCAACTGTCAGAATAGCAAGCCCTTTTGCTCCCCTCAAGACTGCCAAAGGAATAGATCTTTCAGGATTTAATCTGGCAACCTGCAAAGGAATCATAACCATAGATGGTTATTGTTGAAGCCTCAGTAAAAAATTGATTCCATGAAAAAATAAACAGATCACGATAATAGGTGGGGGCAAAATGTATCACCTGGCTATAACTCTTCAAAGTATTCGCTGCCTTGTATATCTCGTGTTCCATTGATAAGCCCACAGGAAGGTTTAACCACCCTCTAGAACATGTCCAGTCCATAACATCATGCTTTGCTGATTGCATAGCATTGCTAATTGAGTTGATCAATAATCCCTGCAAAGGATCAAGCTTATCATAACATGCATCACACACCCTTTGAGGATCCCGCTCTCGAAACTTGACTGGTAACAAGCATCTTCCTTTCGAGCATGCTCTACAAAAGATACCCCCACAGAATCGACAGTGATGTCTTCCACGAGTAAGGGCTGTGAAAGGTGAAGCACACTGCATACAAGCAGCAGTGCAACTATCTGGCAGCCATTCTGGAGGATCTGCTTCCAGAACTGCCCGATAAGCATTATAGTTGATAGCTTCTGCCTCAAGAAATGGTGGTGCACTTGGTATGTAGACAGATGGATGAAGGAAACCGCCTCCACTGTCTTCAGAGCCCAAAAATAATGAACTTGAGGTAGGACTTTGTAGCGGTTGAATGCCATTGCTTTCTTTGTTCCTGCCAGTGAGAATAGCCACTATGCCACCGAGTACATTTTTCAAGTTCACATCAATTTGTGCTCTGGACTGTTCCAAATGGCCATGATCGTCACCTGAATCATATTCATCTGACAATCTGGAGACAGTTGAAAACTTACATGGAACTTGCTTTGAGCATCTTGGTGTTGAAGTGCAAGTCTTGTCAGGAGCAGGCCAGAGATCATTTTCAAAGTCTTCTACAAAATAGTCTTCATGGTCATTTTTAGAGACTGAAGCATATGTATGAATACCTCTTGATGTCTCCATTCATTTACTGAAAATCCTGAGGTTACAGATATAAAGAGCGTTTCCTATAAATCATTAGTTTGTTAAGAATATACCCAGAGCCTCTACGAAATGAATAACATGTACCATATAAGAATAAAACACTCCACTGGAATGGGAACATAACAATATTTGAACTTCTCATAAAGGAAACAGAATACCAAATCTTAAGAACATTCCACTGAAATGGGAATATAATAATACTTTTACTTCTTGTAAAGGAAACAGATTACCAAATCACAAGTTAAAAGCAACATATTTTTCAAATTACAGCAAGCAAGATCTACATCAGCATGAGCACACAATCAAAGCTTAAATTATTTCGTATGGTAAAATAATATGGCATCAATTTAATTTTTATTAAATAAAAGCTTATATTATTTCATATGGTAAAATCATATGGCATCATGGTTCTACATATTGCAGCGAACCCGTATATACCACTCGGTACATATACTGGCCCACCATGGTTCTACATATCAGGCAGAGTGGTATATACTACTTGGTACATATACCGGTCCACCATAGTTCTATGTATCATGCGGGCAAAATATACCATACTCAGTACATATACCATTGCGCTAGGTTACCAACACGCAAACCACCACGAACCAGGAGATCCACTTCCAAAACAAAGCTTACCATCCGGTTCTGCCTCGTGTCCATCGCCTTCAATTCTTGCCCCATACCCCTCACATGTTGCTCCCTACCAAAAACCTGCTACTCATCTTTTTCTTCCTTCCCTTCTCATCCTCATCCTCATCCTCCTCTTCTTCCTCCATTGCCACCTCCCCTCCCCTTTTTCTTCACCGCAACCTCTCTTCCCTGTCTTCTCCGCAGCAGACTCCCCTCCTGTTCTTCTCCTTTTTACCATTGTATGTTCTGACATACCATGTGTCAACATGCCAAAATGGAACAAACCCGTATGGGTCCACCAATGGATCGACACAGGTCCAGTACCCAAAATTAAAATTGTTACGTGACATGATACAAAAAAAGAAAATCTGACAATACCTTCAATTTCTGATTCAGTGACCTAAAATTGATTTTCAATCTAAAAGTTAAAACTCAAACGGTCAAGGAGTTGGAGAATTCTCCTAATGGCATAAGAACAATAGGTTTACTTTCAGCACAAGAATTCCAAAGTTCAATGGCTAACCATTGGCCAATGGGTTACAAATTTCAATTGCTACAGCAAGGATTGTTCTTAGCTAGCAGATCTCATCAACAAAAAGAAGAATCTCATTCAGGAAGGACTAATTCCAAACAACGATCATTTTGTTGCTCAAACATAGAGATCATAACATATAGTGAAACCTTCCCACAAAATGTTTTAAAACAAGGTTCTATGGTGTAGAAAATGGAACCCCTACTGAAAAAATCATAGAAAGGCACTACAGAATCCATCTATACGTGTCTGTGCATCTGATGTACTTTCATCCATCATATATTTCAACCGAAACAAGGAAATCACTTGTTAATATTCAAAAGACATGTTTCACCAAAGAATAAAGCAAAGTCCATTTGACTAATCAGCCTCCTACATCCTCATGCGAGAAAACAAATAAATTTGATAATCAAAGAAGCATTCGACAAGAACCATGAAACCTAACAATTTCTTAGCCTGAAATTCATTAGAAGCCTTAATAAGAAGGAAGAACGCCAACAAAACCATGACAAAATTGTCACAATAGGAAGCACAGAATGAAATAATCTCACCTCTCCTAAAGGAGCACAACCTAAACAAAGAACAATAGGGGAAAAATTATCAAAATCAACAACTTCTCAACCCTAAACTCAAAAAAAGCCCTGAAACTTGCCCAAGAACATCATAACAAAGAATAGCAACAAGGTCAGGGCCAAAAGAAAGAATCACAGGGGAAAACTTCCACAAGAACAACAGAACAAAGAAGTGCAACCAGATCATGACCTAAACAACGAATCGTAGGATAATTTAATAAAAATAAACAAATTCTCAACCCTATATTCACAGAGAAAAAAACCTGAAAACTTGGGAAAAACATCACAATAAAGAAATGCAACCAAATCACGACCTAAACAAATAATCCTGGGAAAAAATTATACAAATCAACAAGTTATCAACCTAAATTCACCAAAAAAATGAAAAGATGGGAACAAACATCATGATAAAGAAATGAAACCAAGTCAGGACCCATGCAAAGAATCATAGGGAAGAAATTATAAGAATTCTCAATCCTAAACTCACATAAAGCCCCAAAAAATTGGACTCGCATCAAAGAAGCGCAACCAATATCACGACCAAAACAAAGAAACATAGGAAAAAGAACGGTAAAATTCAACAATTTCTCAAACCTAAATTCGCAAAAAAAGAAACCTGAAAACTTGGGAGAGAACATTACAACAAAGAAATGCAACCAAATCGTGATCTAAACAAAGAATCCTAGGAAAAAATTATAAAAATCAACAAGTTATCAACCTAAATTCACAAAAAAAAAAAAAGAGAAAGAAAACCTGAAAACATGGGAAAGAAAATCACGAAAAAGAAATGCAGCCAAGTCACCAAACAAAGAATCATAGTAAAGAAATCATAAAAATCGAAAATTCTCAACCATAGATTCACAAAATCCCCAAGGGCTCACACCAAAGAAGCAGCAACCAAGTCACTACCAAAACAAAGAATCATAGGAAAAAAGAATGACAAAAACCACCAAATTCTCAACACTAGTTCCACAAAAAGCCCAGGAAATTTGAACAAGAACAGAACCACAAGAGAGAGACACCAAATCACTACCAAAACAAAGAATCCTGGGGCAAAAATTGTAAAATTCAATGTATTGTGAACCCTAAATTCACAGAAATTCCCTAAAGCTTGGGCAAGAACATCATAACAATCAGGCACAAGAAATCACAATTAAACAATTAAGAAATAGGAAACAACCGATGAGATTATCAAGAATTTTCACCTCCACATGCCTCGACCGAAGAAATCTTAAGAGCACGAACGAGAACGCGTAAGACGGGCTACGAGGAAGGGAGAGCCATTTTTATTGGATGCGGATGAAGGCCCGACGACATATTGGATTCTATCCGCCCGAAGACATATTGGATTCGGGTCTTACCCGCATCCTCTTCATCCGCAACCCCGCCTCTTCTTTGCGTGCGACCTTACTAGGGCAGGGGGAGCCTCTCCAGTCCCCGCGGCGGAGGGTAGTGACGGATGCGGCGAACGGCAGGCAGCCTTCTCTGGTGCCAAATTTAGTAAGTGATTCAGTTTCTTGGAAATTAGTTGAAGAATTTAACGGGAAAAGAGATGAATTTGGATGACGGTGAATGGCAGTAGAGAGTAGAGAGTGGCAATTTTTGTGGGCAACCTTTTGACCTCTCTTCTTTTATCTGCGTCTAGGGCAAAGTTCTTGTGTTTGGATGGCGAATCTTGGTAAAAGAGTGGACATTGAGAATCTTCTGTCGCTTGGAGACGATCTGCTTGGGGTTCTGAAGAATAAGAAGGATGTCGATGGCCTGATGCAGTCTTTGGAAGGGGCGAAGCTGCTTCACTTCTCATGTAGTTCTGATTCCAATAACACTGGGAAATGGATAGAAGGTTAGGTTTTCCTTCACCTTTTTATGAACACCTTAATCGTATCAGACAGATCGCATCTTAGGACAGATTCAAAAAGATTGAGACCACATTTAGATTGCTTGATGAAACTACATTGCGGCGCATCCGTACCCCCATATAATTCGTGGAATCACATCTTAGTAGGTTTTAGTTATCTTAATCTGTCTTGTGGTATATTAAAACCATCATGATCTCTACTGCAAGTTGTGATAGCTGAGGAATGAATTGTTCCGAAGACACCATACCAATTTATTTTCTCACTTATTTGAATACATTTGATTAGTTTAGGGGGTTATTTTGCATATGTCATAAGTTACCACATGGAAACATCTAGAATAATTCTATTCTAGTTTCTTAGATTACTGAAAAAACAAATCAAATGTGAAAATAATGGAAGAATCATATAGTTATTGTGATTGAAGATCAAAAATTCTGATCGACGATATTACAAATAAGATTTATTTTCTCACTTATTTGAATACATTTGATTAGTTTAGGGGGTTATTTTGCATATGTCATAAGTTACCACATGGAAACATCTAGAATATTTCTATTCTAGTTTCTTTGACTACTGAAAAAAAAATCAAATGTAGAAATAATGGAAGAATCATATCGTTCTTGTGATTGAAGATAAAAAATTCTGGTTGAAGATATTACAAATATTTGTCGCTACCAAGATGGAAGGCTATCATCGAAAGAAGAAGATTATCTTCTTCGAACAAGAAAAAAAAATATTTATTTGATTTAATTTATTTTTTTTCTTTCTATATATATATTTTTTGTCCTTGGACCTATAAAAAGGGTTGAAACAGAGGATCATTGGTGAATGAATGTGCGAGACCTTCATCATGCGAGTATGCTCCTTTAGCAATATGGTAGTTAACATATATTTCCCTCTCTTTCTATTCCTACTTCACTTCTCTATATATATATATATGTATAACTCACTGTTGCTCATTCGACATCACCTATTTCTGAGGCTTATACAGGAACTCTAAGTGTGTTTTGAGAACAAATTTGCGTGACCAAAGATTAAATTTCCTCTTTCATGTGAATGAATGGAACACTCAAGAATCCCTTTGATGACCGTCTAATGGAGCTGTGTGAAGCTTAAACTGTCATGTTTTCATTTGAAAAGGAAGCTATCATTGTGAACTTTGTATTGGCAAAGTTCATATTGAGTTATATACACTGACAACGAGAAATGAGAACCATTAAGGTTATGTTTCATCATCTTTTCTCAGATGGATTTTATTTGTTAATGGTTAAGGTTCTCAAAATTTTAAGCTCTTTAGACAAGGTTCGCGAGACCAAAGATCAAATTTCCTCTTTCATGTGATTGAATGGAACAGTCAAGAATCCCTTTGATGACCGTCTAATGGAGCTGTGTGAAGCTTAAACTGTCATGTTTTCATTTGAAAAGGAAGCTCTCATTGTGAACTTTGTACTGGCAAAGTTCATATTGAGTTATATACACTGACAACGAGAAATGAGAACCATTAAGGTTATGTTTCATCATCTTTTCTCAGATGGATTTTATTTGTTAATGGTTAAGGTTCTCAAAATTTTAAGCTCTTTAGACAAGGTTTGCGAGACCAAAGATCAAATTTCTTCTTTCATGTGAATGAATGGAACAGTCAAGAATCCCTTTGATGACCGTCTAATGGAGCTGTGTGAAGCTTAAACTGTCATGTTTTCATTTGAAAAGGAAGCTCTCATTGTGAACTTTGTATTGGCAAAGTTCATATTGAGTTATATACACTGACAACGAGAAATGAGAACCATTAACGTTATGTTTCATCAGCTTTTCTCAGATGGATTTTATTTGTTAATGGTTAAGGTTCTCAAAATTTTAAGCTCTTTAGACAAGGTTCGCGAGACCAAAGATCAAATTTCCTCTTTCATGTGATTGAATGGAACACTCAAGAATCCCTTTGATGACCATCTAATGGAGCTGTGTGAAGCTTAAACTGTCATGTTTTCATTTGAAAAGGAAGCTCTCATTGTGAACTTTGTATTGGCAAAGTTCATATTGAGTTATATACACTGACAACGAGAAATGAGAACCATTAAGGTTATGTTTCATCATCTTTTCTCAGATGGATTTTATTTGTTAATGGTTAAGGTTCTCAAAATTTTAAGCTCTTTAGACAAGGTTCGCGAGACCAAAGATCAAATTTCCTCTTTCATGTGATTGAATGGAACAGTCAAGAATCCCTTTGATGACCGTCTAATGGAGCTGTGTGAAGCTTAAACTGTCATGTTTTCATTTGAAAAGGAAGCTCTCATTGTGAACTTTGTATTGGCAAAGTTCATATTGAGTTATATACACTGACAACGAGAAATGAGAACCATTAACGTTATGTTTCATCAGCTTTTCTCAGATGGATTTTGTTTGTTAATGGTTAAGGTTCTCAAAATTTGAAGCTCTTTAGACAAGGTTCGCGAGACCAAAGATCAAATTTCCTCTTTCATGTGAATGAATGGAACACTCAAGAATCCCTTTGATGACCGTCTAATGGAGCTGTGTGAAGCTTAAACTGTCATGTTTTCATTTGAAAAGGAAGCTCTCATTGTGAACTTTGTACTGGCAAAGTTCATATTGAGTTATATACACTGACAACGAGAAATGAGAACCATTAAGGTTATGTTTCATCAGCTTTTCTCAGATGGATTTTGTTTGTTAATGGTTAAGGTTCTCAAAATTTGAAGCTCTTTAGACAAGGTTCGCGAGACCAAAGATCAAATTTCCTCTTTCATGTGAATGAATGGAACACTCAAGAATCCCTTTGATGACCATCTAATGGAGCTGTGTGAAGCTTAAACTGTCATGTTTTCATTTGAAAAGGAAGCTCTCATTGTGAACTTTGTACTGGCAAAGTTCATATTGAGTTATATACACTGACAACGAGAAAT
Source organism: Musa acuminata AAA Group (assembly GCF_036884655.1). Taxonomy (NCBI): domain Eukaryota; kingdom Viridiplantae; phylum Streptophyta; class Magnoliopsida; order Zingiberales; family Musaceae; genus Musa; species Musa acuminata. Next base: position 7,467,950 of record NC_088351.1, read on the forward strand.
GAGAACCATTAAGGTTATGTTTCATCATCTTTTCTCAGATGGATTTTATTTGTTAATGGTTAAGGTTCTCAAAATTTTAAGCTCTTTAGACAAGGTTCGCGAGACCAAAGATCAAATTTCCTCTTTCATGTGAATGAATGGAACAGTCAAAAATCCCTTTGATGACCGTCTAATGGAGCTGTGTGAAGCTTAAACTGTCATGTTTTCATTTGAAAGGAAGCTCTCATTGTGAACTTTGTATTGGCAAAGTTCATATTGAGTTATATACACTGACAACGAGAAATGAGAACCATTAAGGTTATGTTTCATCAGCTTTTCTCAGATGGATTTTGTTTGTTAATGGTTAAGGTTCTCAAAATTTTAAGCTCTTTAGACAAGGTTCGCGAGACCAAAGATCAAATTTCCTCTTTCATGTGAATGAATGGAACACTCAAGAATCCCTTTGATGACCGTCTAATGGAGCTGTGTGAAGCTTAAACTGTCATGTTTTCATTTGAAAAGGAAGCTCTCATTGTGAACTTTGTACTGGCAAAGTTCATATTGAGTTATATACACTGACAACGAGAAATGAGAACCATTAAGGTTATGTTTCATCATCTTTTCTCAGATGGATTTTATTTGTTAATGGTTAAGGTTCTCAAAATTTTAAGCTCTTTAGACAAGGTTTGCGAGACCAAAGATCAAATTTCCTCTTTCATGTGAATGAATGGAACACTCAAGAATCCCTTTGATGACCGTCTAATGGAGCTGTGTGAAGCTTAAACTGTCATGTTTTCATTTGAAAAGGAAGCTCTCATTGTGAACTTTGTACTGGCAAAGTTGATATTGAGTTATATACACTGACAACGAGAAATGAGAACCATTAAGGTTTTGTTTCATCATCTTTTCTCAGATGGATTTTATTTGTTAATGGTTAAGGTTCTCAAAATTTTAAGCTCTTTAGACAAGGTTCTGATACCACAACAAAGTGATTTTTATCTATGCTTACATATGATGTTACACTGCAGACTGCCAGAACAAGATACAAGCATGTGAAGAGAAGATTGACAGGTCAAAAGATGAAACATCCTATGATTCTGAACTGGATCATCTTCAACATGAATTGGATGAGAAATTGCAAGAGGAACATATGCTACAGCAAGAACTAAGATAAGTCTTGGTTATGTCAGTTTGTCTGTATTTTAAAAAAATGATCTAGTTGTGGAATAGCACATATTAGACTATTGCTCATGTACCTTCTATGTGATTCGACACAGCAGTTCGGGATGAACTCATTGATTTAGAGCATCAGAGAGTTTCTATTGAAGATCGAAGAGTGATGATCAAGAAAACAGAAAAAGATCTGATAAGGGCGCGGTAAGGATATACATTACTTCATTTTATTTCATACTAGGACTTATTCATAAATTGCTATTTAATGCATATATTCTTAGATTGCCAGCATGGATCCTGAGTTTTCAATTCAGCTGGCTCATTAACTATGACTACAAAATTTAGCAACATTAACAACTTGTAAACTAAAGATTATTCAGTGGAAGGACCTGCTTTCTATTCACCAACTAAAATCAGAACAGTCTGGAATAGTAGTTATTCATTTGTTAGTAGTTTTGCACTTCTCTTGTTTGTATAATTTGACTGTCGACTTTAAATATTGTGTCAAATTTCAGTGTGTAAAAGAAAATGTTAGTTATGTAGATTGTAGATGATGGTTGAACAGATATGGAACGGCAAAGCATTGTCAAGAACAATATTGATGTCTCTTGTATATTGAGTTTCTGGAAAAGGAATGGTTATACAGACATTTTTTATTGTACTAACAAATTTTACAGGTTTGGCAAGAGTATATGACAGATATGATCCAACACAAAACAAAGTCAGTGAGAAGACCCAGAGAAGGAAAATTTATAAGGCCGCATGAAGAGTATAGTATCTACTGGACGATGGATGACGAGCTTGCAACTCGAGTAGTTAAGAAAAAGATTTAAGCATAGGAAGGGAAAGGGACATAACTAGTGAAGGTTCTGATCAAAGCATTACAAAAATATGCAGATAATCAGATTAAGAGAAAGCACATGAAGATTAAACCTGTCAAGTGGGAATAAGACCTTTGATTTGTTAATTAGAACAATAGTTGAAGCCCTGTGACTAATATGCTTGGAGGATATCGTATATTTTAATTAAAAGACTGAAAGTTTTTGTTTTTCTTTTTACAGAAATTGTCTTTCCATGTGTGCATCAGTGACGAACATCATCCCAGATTTTGAAGATTGGACCAGAATTTCTGGCAGTATCCTTTTGTCCATAAGTTTGCTGTTGCCCATTGTTTTTAATTTACTTTCCATTTTATTTTGCCTCATTTAGTATATTCTTTTGCCAATTCTTTTCTGATGTTATTGAGTTCTACCAAGCACCTTTTTTTTTTTGTGGTTATGATGGCTGAATTGTTTCTCCGAAGTTTATTATGGCAGTGTTATCCTTGAAAGTAACCAGTGGTCATAGATAGGAATAAGAAGAAAGTTGAGAAGTTTGAGTTTGAAAGGACAGAATCGCCTCTTAATGTTTGCAACAAACTGTGGAAGATGGCTTAGCTGTCGCATGAGTTGGTGTTTGTTCTACCTGTCATACTTATCATTCTTCAAGTGCACCTGCTTCATATTTCTCGGGTGAATGACAAAACCATGTATAGCAAAAATCAACAATTTGATGCTCTGTGCAAGTCTTTTGAGGATTGAGTTATTTCTTTAGAGGCTTAGTAGTAGTAGTAGTAGTTTCTGAATGTTATTATCCTAAGCACCAGAATATATGCTATGTGGTACAATCTCATGATTTCTCATGTAATATAAGCACAACAGGCTTATGTATATTTTTTCCTTTGGAATTATCTCTCCAGTATTCTTCTTTACAGGGGCCTGTTCCTTGTCTAGAACAAGCAACTCTCTGGGATCCAAGTTGTCATTTCTTGGCAATGATGCATATGGTGCAAGTAATATATAGATCCTAGTAGGGTTTCTGTTTTCCTTGCAGTGCAGACATGCATTGGACCTGTTGAGCTTTTGGTCTCTATCAAACCTAACATTCATTTGCATGGCTTTTCAAGTTGCTAAATTTAATGAACACATTTTGAAAGTCAACTCTGTTTTCTGCAGTTGCATTTAAGCATTCAAATGATAATTGTGGATGACCAAGAAGCAAGAAGAACTACACCTGCCATCGGTGAGTTTCGTGATTTGAATAAGTAAAATCTTGATTCTCTTTCTTTTCAGTTTTTGCAAATGGTAGCTGCGTTTTAAACATCAGTACAAAACAAAACCTAGATTGCTACTATTTCCTGTTTACATCGATTCATTGACATGATTGACAAAGGTGATGAATACATGACAACTGACAGGTGAACATTCTTCACTTCCAAGAAATAACAGTTGCAGGAAAATCAACTCTGCCCATGCTCAATTTCATTTGGATCCTGTCAGTACGAAACCAAGAAAAACCAAGTAAACAAGAAAAAAACAACAGCACAGTAAAAGAAAAACAAGATTCAAAGCTGGTAGTGGAAAAAGAATTGGTGCTGTAATTGTCAAGCTCATTGGAGTACAAGTAGCTATATTATTATTTACATGGGTGAGACTTATGGATCATAAACATACTGCCATCTGAAAGAATTATATGTATATATACATATACTTCAAACCACTACAGCAGTGGCAATACATCATTTGACCTGATCTTTTTTACACGATTCTGGAAGAAAAAACAGTTGACGGAGTCCGAGAACATCCTTCCGAAGAAATACCTTCTGTCGCTGTCATTTAAAGCATCACTAGATCCTTGTGGCAGAAGGTGAGGATTGAATGGGACATTAGAGAATATATGATCCAAATGAGTTGGCATTAATGACATAAAGTCTCTCCATTGTTAACCCATTGCGCAAAGCTATCAGAAAATTCGCTTGCAGTGTTGGCTGTTTCAATGGTGTTGTAAGGCAGTTTTATGTCGATTTTTTCTCCCTGCAACAACCAAAAAAAAAAATCAGATTATGTGCCCTCTGGACAGTGTTATAAGGAAATAGTATCTCGACTTTCTTTTGTCCCTGCAGTGAAAGCAAACATTAGGTAATTGACTTGAAACAGAAGGTTAAGAAATTTTTATCTCTTACAGTAATGAGCTTCTAATATGAAATCAAAACTTATGATTTCATATAGCTTGATCCTAAAAGATGAATAAAATAGTGACACCATTTAACTCCAAAATGCCATTTGGGTGCAATTGGTATTTCAGTTAGATACATGAAAGTATCAATCGACAATTAAACTGAGAATTGAATTATCACACACATACATCTAACACAACAAGTACAACGAAACGATGATGTTAATTAAGATTATAAAATACAATAATACATATCGAAAAATAATTTGAGCTTCAATTCCAATCTGAAAGACAATAAAATACGAAACTGAAAAACCACATCATTATTCCACGAAATTTAGATACCCTCAATCGAAGAATCATGTGTTTTGGACGTTGTTGACTTCTGCATGAGATGTTCAATTATGAAGGATATCAACTGCATGAAGCAAGTAGCAAATCTGTTATTTGTTAAAAAAAATATCACACTAAAATTAATCACATAAAATTTTTGTTCAGAGACCAATCGTGTTCGTTTTTTTAACTTTCCAAGTGTCGATCAAGATTATTTTTTAAATTCTCAAATTCCATGGCATTCATTTGATCTAACATATGTATGTGCCATTTCGAATATGCATTCTTTTGTAGTGAATGCAGTAATGTGTTAGCAATGTGTTTACCGAAGGCGTATCTGCCTCAACTCTGTCACTGTGGCTATGTCCGGTTTGTTCTTATGCCTTGTATTTTTCATGTTTGCTGGGTCTAATTAAAGACCCAAGTTTTCACACAACTCAATTAATTAGGGTTTCTTTCACAGTTAACCAAATAATCATACGAGCAGCCCTTCCTGATCGGTCATTTTTCAATCAATCAAATCTGGATTCTGGATTAAGAAGAACACACCAAAGAAACTGATTCTAAGTCATTTCACAAGAACGGAATCTTGTACCTTTATGATAAACCGATTTTCTATGAGAAGTGTGGCTGCTTCATTAGTTCTGCCATTGGTGACATGTTTAGAAGGATGATTCTTGACTGCAGAGTTCAGTATTATGGACCTAAAAACACATAACAAAAATATCAAGATCACAGAAAGTTTATTTGCATCCTAAGGAAAAATAGGTTGTGCAGAGACTAAAGCTTAGAAACAATATTTTGTCGGATGAATTGCATTGTTTAGCACACAAACAGACACATGAATGTATTAGAACCTTAAATCATGGTCCTAATCAGCTTATCAGGTTCTACATTGAACAAGCGGAGTCCATGATTACTTTTAGATATTTAAAATCCATGTTTCTGCCTAGGCTCGATATTGTGCCCATGATTACTTTTCCTTCATGAGGTTTCTTATCCTTTTCTTCTATGTTTTAACTTTTTCTTTTCTTGAAACATTCTTACCCCAACCACAAAGAGCATTGCTGTCTTTAGTAGTACATCTTTTTATGAGTTAAAATTGCATTAGGCTATTTAACGAAGCAATTATCTCCTGACATCATAGTTTGATAATCAATCAACTGTAGCTCTTTTTTCTTTTGTCAACTAATGCTTGGTTTCAAAAATATTATAATTTGCTTCCATCATTTAGGTTTCAGTTGGCAATTGTTCAGATTCTTGAGAATGGACTGTCTATAGTGGCTAGATGGTCAATATAAAAGTCAAGGAATTTTGCTGCCTTAATGTTCAAAATAATTAAAATATGCTTTGGCACAAAGGTATTTTTGTTACAAGGAATATACCACAAAAAACATGCTGTCCAGCAAAACAAAGATGTTATGCAATCTAGGAATGAACCATTTAGGAAAACTACTAGCAGAAGAAACATCTCAACCTGCAACAAGGAGACAGAGGTAGGTATTACCTGTCATTTATTTCTCCCTCAAAAGAGTTACCAGAAGATAAAAGTGAATCAAGGCCCAGAAAATTTGACTGCCAATCTTTATACAAGTAACTATATGCACTATCTGCAAAAAGCTGCCCATGAGACATCATGGAATTGTGCCTACAACGATAGCCAAAAATAAGTATAGTTAGTATGGTGATGCAAATATTAACAATTCTCTTCCCCATACATCTCAAAGGGCTAATGCAAGGCAAGCTTGAATTCCAAATAAATAGATATGGCCACCAACCCCATTTCCTAACGAGATCATAGATATGAGCACACTAAACTCTCAGATCAATGAATCCACCAGCAAATAGTTACTAGAATGAATTTTAGGTAGAATGTAGTTTGCCATTTTGAATATGTTGTTATTAGATACAACAAAACAGAAAAAACTAATTCCAAGGGAATCACATCAATTTTGACTATGCACACAATCAGAAATAAACTTAAAATGAGTAGCTAACCTGTGATGTGATACATCTGCATCACACTTGGAAATTTCTGTTGTTAAACTTGAATCAGATAAACACTCGGCCTGCTCGTGATGTTCTCTTTCAGATAATGTTGAGCATGAGAGGTCTTTTTGGCCAAAACCACAGCTGGATAGAGGAGTACAGCTTTCATGGAGTATATTTCCATCTGATAGTGATCTTCTGATAAATGTCCTGTATAAACACCAATATTTAACATGATAAAAGATAGCTGCAGCATATAGCAGATACAAAGATCAGGAGAACCATATATATCATTGGGATATCAACCGAAAAAATCATCAATTAAACAAACTTGTCTGATTCTTCTATCCCTCTGTTGTCATACCTACTAAACTTAAAAGTCATGGAGCATATAGGAACAGAGTATGGAGAGAGGAAAAGAGATCAAACATATTTCAAAAGTACTAAAAGTGGAATGCAATCCATGATCTGATATAACACGTCAATAGGAACATGCAGCAAGGGCAAGTAAAATGTATAACGAGCATGCCTTCGGAAACAAAATCATATAATTAGTTAGAAGTCATGAAGTTTGAGAAAGCTA